>NW_019248564.1:0-1371 GCF_002742605.1 Olea europaea var. sylvestris | reverse complement strand
TAGTATTACAGAGTAGAGAAATTGATCTCCTATTTGATATTAAGATAGTATCAAAGACTCCACTAAACTTGATCTCAATTGTCTTTCTTCTAAGAGTGGTCCCTCAATTGAACTTCTACGTAGTAGTTCTGTTCGTACACATAGTGGTGATGTTTATTATGGTTATGGATATCTGTACAATGGTATGAGGTTTGAGTTTAGAAAACTATTCAAAATTGTAAGAGCTAAACTTCCATAGAGTAAATCCATCTGAATTTCTTTACAAGCCATGGTTGAGAGAGATAGAGATGAAACTTCATTTTCGTTACATCTATAGATAGATTCATGCATTTCAATTGTGCCTCTTATTTTCTAAGTTGAAGATATTGTATTGATTTAGAGTTTTTTGAAGTGAAATAGAAAATCAGATTATAAAATTAAATACTTTGAGAACTGTTTGAGAGTATGAATCTCTATCACAAGAGTTCGGTGATTTAGGTAATGAACTAAACTCTTACTGGATTACTATTCCTTAATCACCAATAATTACATGGTCTATTTGAGAAGAAAGAATATAATATTGCTGAATGTGATGAGACTTGAAATAATACAGTCCAATTTACGTGTTTGGTTAATTGCAACCCGTCACTTAGTGGAGTTCTCTTAGTGTTAGTACCTTCAGAATATATAATCTTTGGAAACGTTGATAATTAAATATGGGTTATCTTAAACTCTAATTGACTATATAATTTCTTAATAATGAGTTTGAGAAGATGAGTCAATTAAGAGCTTGATATATATCTAAGATACACATGATAATCCAAAAATGTACTTAAGTGAGATTTTGGACGGATATTAGGTCATAAGATGTGATATTTGACATTTTTCCTAATAAGGAAGAAAACTTTGGATAATATTATTGAAATTGATATATGTGTATTAATGAATAAGTTTTGAATACAAAAGAGTTGGTTATTCAAGTGTGAGTAATCTTTAATGAGTGAGAGCTATCTATTTGAGTACTATCGAATGTCAATTATTTTGGGTTCCTAGTGGGAGCTAATAGCTATTTAATGGGGGTATTTGAGCAACATTATTTTGATAATAATGCATTCTTGAATAGTGTGTTGATGGGAAATGTGTGGTTAAAAAATAAGGAAATTTTTTTGATTTATGTATAATATTATTTTATTGAAGAATGTGTGGTTGAAATGATGTCAAATCACTGTTTAAGAATGCATTTTTTTGGAATAATGTGGCTCAAACAGGCCCAATGTCAATGATTCTTGGTTTAGAAAATCAGTGGAGAAATTTGAGGAAATTGATGAAAGTATATATGAACTACAAAATTCCAATCTAGTTTCAGATATAGTGGAATATCTAATTGATCAT
>NW_019248563.1:0-1371 GCF_002742605.1 Olea europaea var. sylvestris | reverse complement strand
TCTTTATCTTTATCTTCGCCACCTAAAGCACAGTTGGGGTGGAGATCAAAGTCGCACTTGTTGCACCAGAATGACCATCCTTGTCCAAATTTATTGCATCCATCACAATTATAACCTACGCGCTTGGTGAGAACAAGTTCATGCTCCTCATGAAGTGCATGCTTCACTTTCTTCGGCCACTCCTCGGCCATCTTTTCGTATTGTTCCTCAATCTCCTTAATACGTTCCTCAGTGAATGGGTAAGCATTTGCACCATGAAAAGCAATTAGATGTCTGGCTTCGGTCGTGATGGTCTTGCCAGTTGGCCCGAGTGCTACTAACATCGGAATGCCTCGAATCTTGAATAGACGACTTAAAGATTCCTTCCTTTTATCGCCAAATGGAAGTGCCAGCCATGGCATTGTTGAAAAGAATTCATTAAAGGATGTTTGATCTTTGTCACTGGAGATGAATATCACTTCAAAGTTGTCGTCCTTTGCTTTGATCTCGTGGTATGCTTCAATGAGCTTTGGTAGAAAAGCACGGCATGGAGGACACCAATGCGCAGAGAAGTAGAGAAGTATATTTTTTCCGACAAGATCAGAAACCTGAACCTGAAATGAAAGGAAATGTCATATTAGTTACCAAAATCATTCGCACTAGAAGTATGAGTGAAGGTTATTTAGAAACTTAAAGGTCGGGTTAGGTACTACATATTACTAGACGGATGTTATTAAAGTGAAATAAGTATGAAGGCAGCGAAGAATAGCTTGCATACCTTAACTCCATCTTTCCCGATTACAAAGTTGCAATCTTCTGATACCAAAATTGATTCAAGAGTTTGGGATTCTCGCTTTATCTTCTCCAATTCTTCAATCTCAGCAAATTTCTCAGGCGTAAAAGGATAGGCCTTTCGGCCATGTTCTTCAATGACTTCAGCAACATTAGGATGAAGAGTCTTCCCGTCTGGCCCAATGACAACAACGGTTGGCAGGGAAGAGAGCTCAAAGTAACGTACTAACTTTTCACAAGTTTTGTCCAAAAGGGGCAATGAAAGCCATGGCATGCCTTCAAATGCTTGCTTAAACGATGGTTCCTCTTTACCAAGGGGTATCATCACAATCTCAAAATTCTCTCCCTCTTTTGTCAACTCTTGATATATTTCAACAAGCTTCGGGGTGAAAGCAAGGCATTTACGGTATGCAACCAAGGAGAAATACAAGAGTATAGTCTTACCTTCAAGTTCAACAACCGGTACCTAGTAAAAGACAATAGATGAGTAACATCATAATGGTGAAAAATATACATTAAATGTATATTACTTTAGAATCTAGTATTTCTGAGTTCTATATTAGCACATGAATTCTAGAGAGTGTCACCTTTTTCCCATCA
>NW_019248562.1:0-1371 GCF_002742605.1 Olea europaea var. sylvestris | reverse complement strand
AGCCAATTTCGACACAGTCGCGAAAAATGACGAAATCGCCCCCGACGCGATTTTTATTTCCAATCAACCTGCCAAATTTCAGCGCATATTGACACAGTCGCGGAAAATGATGAAATTGCCCCCGGCACGATTTTTGGTTCAGATCAACCTGTCAAAATTTAGCCAATTCCGACAAAGTCGCGAAAAATGAAGAAATTGCCCCTGGCTCGATTTTTGTTTCCGATCAACCAGTCAAATTTTAGTCAATTCCGAAACAGTCGCGAAAAATGAGGAAATTGACTCTGGCGTGATTTTTATTTTCGATCAACCTGCCAAATTTTAGCCCATTCCAACACCGTCACGAAAAATGACGAAATTGCCCCTGCGCGATTTTTGTTTCCGATCAACCTGTCAAATTTTAGCCAATTCCGACACAGTTGCAAAAAATGACGAAATTGCCCCCCTCACAGTTTTTGTTCCCGATCAGCCGTCAAATTCGAGCCCATTCCGACACCATTGGAAAAAAATGACGAAATTGCCCCCGGCGCGATTTTTGTTTTCGATCAACCTGTCAAACTTTAGCCCATGCCGACACAATCGCGAAAAATGACGAAAGTGCCTCTGGCGTGATTTTTGGTTATGAACAACCAGTCAAATGTTAGCCAATTTCGACACAGTCGCGAAAAATGACGAAATTGCCTCCGGCGCGATTTTTATTTCCGATCAACCTGTCAAATTTGAGCCCATTTCGACACCATTAGAAAAAATGACGAAATTGCCCCCGGCGCGATTTTTGTTTTCGATCAACCTGTCAAACTTTAGCCCATGCCGACACAATCGCGAAAAATGACGAAATTGCCCCCGGCGCGATTTTTGTTTTCGATCAACCTGTCAAACTTTAGCCCATGCCGACACAATCGCGAAAAATGACGAAATTGCCCCCGGCGCGATTTTTGTTTTCGATCAACCTGTCAAACTTTAGCCCATGCCGACACAATCGCGAAAAATGACGAAATTGCCCCCGGCGCGATTTTTGTTTTCGATCAACCTGTCAAACTTTAGCCCATGCCGACACAATCGCGAAAAATGACGAAATTGCCCCCGGCGCGATTTTTGTTTTCGATCAACCTGTCAAACTTTAGCCCATGCCGACACAATCGCGAAAAATGACGAAATTGCCCCGGGCGCGATTTTTGTTCCCGATCAGCCTGTCAAATTTGAGCCCATTTCGACACCATTAGAAAAAATGACGAAATTGCCCCCGGCGCGATTTTTGTTTCCGATCAACCTACCAAATTTAGCACATTCTGACACAGTTACGAAAAAAGACGTAATTGCCGTAGACGCGATTTTTGGTTCTGATCAACCAGTCAAATTTTAGCTGATTCCGAC
>NW_019248561.1:0-1371 GCF_002742605.1 Olea europaea var. sylvestris | reverse complement strand
CACACGAGTTACTGAAAAGAAGTGTTTAAATCTAAACTAAGAAATTGAAAGTTACATATTCTTTGTTTGAGAGTGTTTGATTCAGGGTCTTTGCTCTATGTCTTTTCTTCCTTTTATACTCCCTAGATGATCTTTTCGTGATCAACCGCTTAAAAATTGTTTGATCGCTCTATAACTGCCCACTTTCTTCATAGTGGCCAACTTGTCATGGAACTGCCTTCTCTAACTGCTGCCATTACTTTTTGTCGTTCAACCGTCTTCAATTGAATTCTTGAATCGTGGAACGTGATAGGGCTACTCAATAGCTGCTTCATTAACCGCACCTTTGGGTAACCATAATATCTTATGTTTGCTAAGATCCTGGGCAACTCGAAGGTTTGGGCGAGAACAGGGTCATAGCTCTGGGCAACTGCATGGCAATCCATTGGCTCAAATCTTGGGCGACTTGCAAGCTTGGATGATAGTATTACCGCGTTCATGGGTTTCCCTATTTGGGCTTTTATCCTGAATTGTCTGATTGGACTGTTCTTTGGACTATCTGATTTGGGGGTCCTCCAATTGGGCTTCATTCCTTGGGCTATTCGATTTGGGTTGAACTTTTTGTGTGTCAACAATTACCCCCCAATATGGCAGAATTAATACTAATTATTAATTTTTGCCATATTCACTTTGTGTTTCCCAACAACATTAGAAATTCTCAAAAATTTCAATCATTATTTTCTTCCATAGCCTGAAAAGGTGCGACGTTTGCAAACCCTTATAACCCCCAAATACACGCCATTTCATTGCACTACTAAATCACACTTCATTGTTTCGCGCTTCTTTCTTGCAATATTACTGTTCATCTTCTTGCTTCTCTGCTACGTTTCTTAAGCAAACTTCGACAAACTCTATTTCGTTCCTAATGGCTGCTTCACAATCCCAGTCTGGTGACTCCTTCAGTTTCGATGACTTCCAGAAAATCCTCGCTCGGCCATATAGAACTCCAAACTTCCTTGCACCAGCCAATGTCGAACTCAATGAGTTCTATCTAGGTCCTTCATTTAACAGCGCCGAGGCTATCAAACAAGCGGCGATCGGTCAACTGTTCCCTTGGACTCAAGGCCCTCCGTTTCTAAACTCTTTGCCGTTGAGGCCGCTTCGCGAAAGAGGTATTTGCACTTGGCCTAAATCTGATGTCATTTTCTGTAGATGGCATGCTCGCCTTGTGGACCATGGTCCTACTAAGGCAATTTTTGATAGTGCTAGGATTTTTGATTTGTTAGAAATCTCTCTTCAACCTCCTATTTTTGATCCAACACTTTTTCCAATTGCTTTAAGTTTTTGGTCTTCTGAGTATAATACTTTTATTTTCCCTCTTGGTCCCATGTC
>NW_019248560.1:0-1371 GCF_002742605.1 Olea europaea var. sylvestris | reverse complement strand
GCAGAAGCTTAAGTTTTTTTGGCTAATCTTATTGAGGCGCGACCCACAGGGGACGACACGTGGGAGTTAGCGGAAGCTTAAATTTGTTTGGCTAATCTCACCGAGGAAGAGCACCTGTATAAACTAAAGTACAAGTTATAACATGAGCTGAGGTAAGAAATGTACAATAAACTGAAGCACCAGTACTCATTCAATGTGCTATACTTTGTGGGGACCGTTAGAGGCGCCAGGGTTCCCCCTCCATTGTATCTCATCGCCCTGAAGCTTAACACAATGAGCTCTTCCAGTCTTTAAGGGAGCTCGATAGGTCGATTATGAAAAACCTAACGTTCGACCCAACTAACACCTAGAGGGGGGGTGAATAGGTGTTCATGCGGAATTAAAAAACTTATCAATTAATTCGTGCAACAAGTCACAAGAATTAAAGTTTGTCCAGATTCATTCACATGTCTTAATTACCTATGTTGAATTACCGGTAACAATAAATAAATTAAAGCAATAAAAGAACACAACGAATGTTGACGGAGAAACCCCAACTGAGTAAAAACTCCGGGTACAAGCCAGTAGAGATCCACTATTTGTAGAAGGTAACTTACAGTACGTCAGAACAATTGATCCCCTCAATTTTCTGACCTCCTTACTGTTTGAGAACAAGACTCTCCTGGATCTAGCAGATCTGTGCTACCATCCCAGCCTTGTGTGACTTCTACTTCCCGTGAATCGTCAAGCACTCCCGCTCTTCAAGCAAGTTCTTCCCGGATCTTCAATCTGAGGATCTTCTGGAAGTTTTATAGGATTTGGAGAAGGTGGTGTTTTGGTGTTTCAGGGTGTGATGTTTTTCTGCAAAAGCCAAAGATTTTTAATCTGAAAAGTTTAGAAGATTGTTTGGCTTTTTGAACCTTGGTGTGAAAGATATAAAGGATTAATCTCCAAGGAATATGAAAGATTAAAGAAAAGTTTTTCAACAAAAGCTTTTCGAGGATTTTGATCTCCAAGGATTTTAGAGAGAATCAATAATATGGCTTCAATGTGTATTTCCTCGATGTTCAACTCGAAGGAGACGAATGGTATTTATAGGGCTCAACATATGGTCTTGTGGCGCGTCAAAAATTCGCGAGCTTTTAAATTTAATGTTGCCCAGATAAATAGGTCGCTCGAGCGAGGGACCAGCGTGACCCGAGCGACGTCCACTTCGCTCGAGCGACCTGCTGGCGAGGCTTTAGCGACAGTGGTTCTGCAATCGTGGCTCGAGCGAGATCATGGCGTGACTCTAGCGAAATCTCGCGCTGTTTGCAACTTCGAGGCATCCATCACAACCCTAGACCTAGCCTTCAACACTTTGATTAATTGCAACTCAAGTCCCTGAACTAT
>NW_019248559.1:0-1372 GCF_002742605.1 Olea europaea var. sylvestris | reverse complement strand
GCGCCAGGGGCCATTTCGTCATTTTTCTCGGCGGTGTCGGAATGGGCTCAAATTTGACAGGTTGATCGGGAACAAAAATCGTGTCGGCGGTAATTTCGTCATTTTTCACGACTATGTCGGAATGGGCTAAAATTTGATTGGTTGATCGGAAACAAAAACCGCGTCAGGGGCAATTGTGTCATTTTTTGCAAGGTGGCGGAATGGGCTAAAATTTAACAGGTTGATCGGAAACAAAAATCGCGTCGTAGGCAATTTCGTCATTTTTCGCGACGGTGTCGAAATGGGCTAAAATTAGACAGGTTGATCGGAAACAAAAACCGCGCCAGAGGCAATTTCGTCATTTTTCGTGATGGTGTCGGAATGGGCTCGAATTTGACAGGCTGATCGGGAACAAAAATCTCGCCGAAGGGAATTTCGTCATTTTTCGCGACTGCGTCGGAATGGGATCAAATTTGAACGGTTGATCGGAAACAAAAATCGCCACAGGGGCAATTTCGTCATTTTTCGCGACAGTGTCGGAATGGGCTCAAATTTGACAGGTTGATCGGAAACAAAAATCACGCCAGGGGCAATTTCGTCATTTTTCGCGACGGTGTCGGAATGGGCTAAAATTTGATAGGTTGATCGGAAACAAAAATCGCGCCGGGGGCAATTTCGTCATTTTTCGCGATGGTGTCGGAATGGGCTAAAATTTGATAGGTTGATGGGGGCAATTTCGTCATTTTTCGCGATGGTGTCGGAATGGGCTCAAATTTGACAGGTTGATCGGGAACAAAAACCGTGCCGACTGCAATTTCGTCATTTTTCGCGACGGAGTCGGAATGCTCAAATTTGACGGGTTGATCGGGAACAAAAATCGAGCCGGAGCGATTTCGTCATTTTTCGCAACTGCGTCGGAATGGGCTAAAATTCGACAGGTTGTTCGGAAACAAAAACCGCGCCGGGGGCAATTTCGTCAATTTTCGCGACGGTGTCGGAATGGGCTAAAATTTGACTGGTTGATCGGAAACAAAATTCGCGCCAGGGGCAATTTCGTTATTTTTTGCAATGGTGCCGGAATGGGCTCAAATTTGACAGGTTTATCGGGAACAAAAATCGCGCCGGGGGAATTTTTTCTTCGTTTTTCGCGACGGTGTAGGAGTGGGCTAAAATTTGACTGGTTGATCTGAAAAAACAAATCGCGCCAGGGGCAATTTCGTCATTTTTCGCGACAGTTCCGGAATGGGCTCAAATTTGACAGGTTGATCGGAAACAAGAATCGCGCGGGGGGCGATTTCGTCATTTTTCGAAACGGTGTCGGAATGGGCTAAAATTTGACAGGTTGATCGGAAACGAAAACCGCGCCGGAGGCAATTTCGTCGTTTTTCGCGAC
>NW_019248558.1:0-1372 GCF_002742605.1 Olea europaea var. sylvestris | reverse complement strand
GTGAAATATTATTTTATTGAAGATTATGTGGTTGAAAGTAGTAGAAATAGTTAAATTAAATTGATGAGTTTTAAAGGGGGCCAAACGGGGGTTGAATCCATGTAACAAGCTCCATTTTCTGGCCAAAAATGCATTTTAGAATAGTGATTGATGGAGAATGTGTGGTTAGAAAATAAGGAAAAGTTTTGGATTTACGTGTAATATTATTTTATTGAAGAATATATGGTTAAAAATATAAGAAAGAATAATGTATTTTAAAAATTATGGGAACCAAACAAGAGCTAAATATAAATCCATTTTGTAGCTTATGAAAATATACAATTTGTTAAAATTTTCTTTTTGTATACTTTGTCTTATCTTTCAAATTTGTTATGGTGTAAACAGTCTTCGTATCAAGCTACATTAGTTGAGATCAAATTGCTCTACCAAGGCCAACAAAATTTTAGTTGAAGAATGCTTCATATTAGGGAAACAATCCCTAACATTTGGAGAATTGCCAAACTTTATTCAACCGTACTATACTCTTATGTGTATATACATATTTCTTCACATACATCCATTTACTTCCATTTAATTTCTCTTAGGTAATTGAACAATCCTTAAAAGTTTTATTTTTATAAAGGAGACCGTGTTTCTCCATTGCTCCCTTTCATCTAGTCATTGCTTGAACTTCCAACCCATTATAGAGAAATATCATTCATTAGAGAAGTGTATAGGCCATTATATGTATAAATGAAGCAAAGTTTTCATATTACTCTTATTAGCCTATTAATTACACTCAAATAATTCGTAAATTCTTTGGTTGAAATCTTCATATCATCAATGTCTTTTTCTAACAATGGAGAATCATATATATGTGTTGAATTTGGGGGATTAACTTACTTCTCTTCTTATTAATAGACGTGTATTACATATATACAAAAAGAGTGTTCCATATAAGGAAATATTTTAAAATTATGCACCTACCATATATACACGTATTGTATAAATATAAGCCTAAACTAATGCATAATTCCATAACACTCTCCCTCAAGTTGGAGGATAGATATCAACCATGCCTAGCTTGTTACAAATACATTTTACTCAATTTCCAGCTAGGGCCTTAGTGAACGCATTGGCTAATTGATCTCTTGTCTTGACATGCTTAGTTGAAATCAATCATTGTTGTAGCTTTTCACGAACAAAATGACAGTCTGCCTCTATATGTTTTGTTCTCTCATGAAATACGGGATTCGTGGCAATATGAATAAGTGCTTGAATATTACACCACAAGTTCATCGAGTGAGACATATTAATGCCAATTTCTCCAATTAAGTGGCGTAGCCACATAACTTCACAAGTCACCTGCGCCATAGCCCGATATTCAGATTCT
>NW_019248557.1:0-1372 GCF_002742605.1 Olea europaea var. sylvestris | reverse complement strand
AAAATCAGTGTACAACTAACAAAGTTTAATTGGTAAGGACCTTGCTACATGTACACTATGGTGTACACTTTAGTTTAAACTTTGCCACGTGACATTACCGTGTTGGACACTTTAAATTTCAAACAGTTTTCCCATTCATTTGACACTTGACAACATTGCAAGTGTCAAACAATGTGTTAAAAACCAGTTTACGAATAGAAAAGTTTAATCGGTATGAGCCATGCTACATGTACACTATGGTGTATACTTTAGTTTACACTTTACTACGTGACATTAGCTTGTTGGACAGTTTAAATTTCAAATAGTTTTTCCATCCAATTGACACTTGACAACAATGCAAATGTCAAACAACGTGTTGAAAATTAGTGTACAAATAGCAAAGTTCAATCAGTAAGAACCTTGCTACATGTATACTATGGCGTACACTTCAGTTTACACTTGCCACGTGACACTACCCCAGTGGACAGTTTAAATTTCAAACAGTTTTTCCATCCAATTGAGACTCGACAACAATGTAAGTGTCAAAAAATGTGTCAAAAATCAGTGTACAAATAGCAAAGTTCAATCTGTAAAGCCTTACTACATGTACACTATGGTGTAAACTCTAGTTTACACTTTGCCAGATAACATTACCCTGTTGGACAGTTTAAATTTCAAACAGTTTTTCCATTCATTTGACACTTGACAACATTGCAAGTGTGTAACAATGTGTCAAAAATCAATTTACGAATAGCAAAGTTCAATCAGTATGAGCCATGCTACATGTACACTATAGTGTACATATTAGTTTACACTTTGTGACGTGACATTATCCTACTGGACAGTTTAAATTTCAAACAATTATCCCATCCAATTGACACTTGAAAACAATGTAAATGTCGAATAATGTGTCGAAATCAGTGTACAAATAGCAAAGTTCAATCAGTAAGAACTTGCTACATGTACACTGTGGTGTACACTTTAGTTTACACTTTGCCACGTGACATTACCACCGTGGACAGTTTAAATTTCAAACAGTTTTTCCATCCAATTCACACTTGACAACATGCAAGTGTTAAAAAATGTGTCAAAAATCAGTGTACAAATAGCAAAGTCCAATCTGTAAGGACCTTGCTACATTTACACTATAGTGTACACTTTACCACGTGAAATTATCCTATTAGACAGTTTAAATTTCAAACAGTTTTCCCATCCAATTGACACTTGGCAACAATACAAGTGTCAAACAATGTGTTAAAAATCACTGTATATATAGCAAAGTTCAATCGATAAGGACCTTGCTACATTTACAATATGGTGTACACTTTAGTTTACACTTTGCCATGTGACATTACCCTGTAGGACTGTATAAATTTCAAACAGTTTTTCCATC
>NW_019248556.1:0-1372 GCF_002742605.1 Olea europaea var. sylvestris | reverse complement strand
ATTTATAACATGAACAAAACAAATTAAAAGAAAGAAAAAATAAATGAGAAAAAACAAACAAAAAAACGAAAAATAAAATCTCCGATTTCTCTCCATCCCTCTCCATTTTCTCCATGCTGGATGGTCTAATGGACATGATTCTCTTTCTCCATTTGTTTCTCTATCCTGGATGGAGAGAATCTCTCAAGATGGAGAGAATCAGGATAGTGAAACTCTCCATCTTACCCTCTCCATCCAAAATGGAATGGAGAAAACTCTCCATTTTCTCCGTCCTGGATTCAAGAATTTCTCACGGAGCTAATATCTCCATTTTGCATGGAGACTTTCTCCATGCAGCAGGGAGGGTAAGTCTCTCTGCAGGCTCTAACATTGGTAATATCTGACCATTTTGATCTTTATAGTTACTCAGGTAATCATATTTATCATTAACACTATAAATGAGTAAACAATGAAACAAAATGAGCTCTAACGCGTGAAGAAAAAATCACAAGTAAAGAAAATTTTCATTTACAAAGAGCATGGGTGAACCCCGTCCAATGTACTGCAACTCGAATATAAGTGAAACAGAAAGGACCAAATTTTTCAAAATCATTAAAATTATAAAAAAAAACTAACCTTGGTATTGGTCTTTAAAGTTATCTAGGCAATCATGTTTATCATTAACACTATGAATGAGTAAACAATGAAGCAAAATGAACTCTAACGTGAGAAACAAATCACTAGTAAAGGAATTTTTCACTTACAAGGAGCATAGATGAACGCCGTCCAATATACTGCAACTCGAAATCGAGATTTGAATTTTTGGAAAGAAGAAGAATGGAAAAGAAAGAAGATGAAGAAGAAGAGTAACTAAAAGAATGATAGATTGAGTAAAAAAATGGAGAAATCTAAATGCCCCATACTTCCTTCCAATGGCCAAACATAATATTAAAAAAAAAAAAAAAAAGTACAGGACGATACAAATTTGTGACACATGTAAGGGATAAAAATCCCACATCGGTTAAATACCGAAATATTGACCAACTTAAAAAAATCTTGGGCCACTCCTCTTAACAAGGTTGACCTTATTAAGATGGACCCCAAATCTTAACATGATATCAGAGCCCAGTAAATTCAAACGAGCTATTCGATCCAATTAAGTCTCAAAATGAGCACACGGATTTCAAGATTGGTCTACTTAAAAAGAGATACCATCTTACAGGGGCATGTTAAAGGAATAAATCTCACATCGGTTATATACAGAAATATTGACCAACTTAAATAAATCTTGAGTCACTCCTCTTAACAAAATTGACCTTATTAAGATAGACCTCAAATCTTAACATGGTATGAGAGCCACCCATGTGGATTCCAAGATTGGTCTGCTCAAGTG
>NW_019248555.1:0-1372 GCF_002742605.1 Olea europaea var. sylvestris | reverse complement strand
CAGGTTGTGAGAAGTGGTATTCCTAATTTTTGTGCAGTTGCTCTAGCTCTAAAAGATTTAGGGTATGCCTGGACGACTTACTCATATGTTGACAATTTACATGCTGAAAATGATTGTATCCATGTTAGCCTGGTGTTTTTACCAAACTACTGATGTATATGCGTTAATATTCACTTTCTTTGTAGTTTCACAATATGGTTGAAATGTGTAAGGTCAAACTATTCTGAAAAATTTCTCAATGTTATCACTTTATTGCATTTTTAGTGACAGATTGAAGGAGTGGCGAAAACATATTCATTTATCCATCGTCAAATTTATGATAATAAGCCTTGGTTTGTTGTTGTTGTATCATTACATTTATATGCACAATGATGCATTTGAGGGAGAGGCATAGTCTTTTGAGAATTCTCCTCCTTTCTTTCGTTACTCAAAAAATAATCCCCACCCCAAGTCCAAATCAACCGCAAACCTGCCCGGTCTTCGTGTGAATATCAATGTAATTAAGGTCTTATCTAGGTTTAATTCTTCTTCTTCTTAATTTTGTGATTTGGTTGTCTGAAACATCTCGGAGTGGTAAGATCTTTTTCAGTTCTCAACAGTAACCCGTCCTTATTTGTTTCACGTGAAGTAACTTTTTCCATATGCTCACAAATCAAACGGTTATGTGGCGTTTTCCAAGCACCTGGCTTCACCATTACCCCCAGACCCCCAAAGCACCCCAAGGACTATTGGACTTCTATGTTTATTTTTTTAATATACCTTTTTAAAATGTTCTTGTGCAGGTATAAAGCTGTAGGCATTAGATTAGACTCTGGTGATCTTGCCTATCTGTCATGTGAGGCCCGGAAATTCTTTCAGGCTATTGAGAAGGAATTTGGAGTGCCTGATTTTGGAAATACAAGCATTACAGCTAGTAATGACCTTAATGAAGTAACATTAGATGCTTTAAACAAACAGGTAAAGGCATTGCATTAATCGTCCAAAGGTTTAGTGCTCCCCCATTATAACTTTTGACATCCTTGGGGCGAGTGCAAATTATGAAACTTTGAAATTTCTACATAGTTTATGTTTAGTTGATTATACTGCATACTTCTTAATCTGATTATAATATAAACCAAACAGGGGCTAAATCCACTTGGTGCGTACACATTTATTGTTTTCCTATATTTCTTGAAATTTGAGTGGTGGCAGAGTTTGACTATGGACACGTACTTGGCTTCTTATGACCAATTTATATATCATTTTTGAAATGTAACTGGGCTATGCGTCATTTCAGTCTAGTTCACTTCATCTCGTTTTCAGCATTGAAGTGGTGCTAATAATCCGGTGGTGCTTTTACCGATTTAACAAATTATTAAAAAAAAAAAAAAAA
>NW_019248554.1:47522-81578 GCF_002742605.1 Olea europaea var. sylvestris | reverse complement strand
AAATTTGACTAGAATTTCTCACGACTTTGGTTCATTGGCACATTTTGAATCAAATTTGACTGAACTTTCAAACGAATTTTTTCTTGACGCATTGCCATTCAATTTGACTAAAATTTCACGTAAGTATTGGTCATTGGAGCGTTTCCAATCAAAGTTGATTAAAATTTCACCAGAGTTTCATTCACTAGCGTCTATTAAATCAAATTTGACTAAAATTTCATCTAGATTTTGTTCATTGACGCATTTTCAATCAGATTTGACTAAAATTTAACTAAGTTTGGTTCATTGGCGTGTTTACAATCAAATTTTACTAAAATTTCACATGACTTTGGTTCATTGGCACATTTCGAATCAAATTTGACTACAATTTCGTGCGATTTTTTCGTTGGCACATTTCCAATCAAATTTGACTAAAATTTCACAAAAGTTTAGGTCATTGGTGCATTTACAATTAAATTTGATTAAATTTGATCGAGATTTAGTTCATTGGCGACTTTCTAATCAAAGTTGACTAAAATTTCACTAGGATTTTGTTCGTTAGTGCATTTCAAATCAAACTCGACTTAAATTTCATCAGCATTTTGTTCATTGGCACTTTTTCAATGGAATTTTACTATAATATCACACGTGTTTAGTTCATTGGCACATTTCCAATAAAATTTGATTAAAATTTCATCATAATTTACTTCATTGGCGCATGTCTAATCAAATTTGACTATAATTACACTTGGATTTTGTTCATCGGCACGTTTCCAATCAAATTTGATGAAAGTTTCACCTGAGTATGGTTCATTGGCGCATTTCCAATCAAATTTGACTAAAATTTCCCATGACTTGAGTTCATTGGCACATTTCGAAACAAATGTAAATAAAATTTCAAGCGGATTTTTCATTGGCGCGTTTCTAATCAAATTTGACTAAAATTTCAAATGAGTTTTGTTCATTGGAGCATTTTCAATTAAATTTGACTAAAATTTCACCTGGATTTCATTCATTAGCTTGTTTCTAATAAAATTTGACTAAAATTTCACAAGAATTTTGTTCGTTAGAGCATTTCCAATCAAATTTGAATAAATTTTTACTTGGATTTTGTTCATTGGCACGTTTCCAATCAAATTTGACGAAAATTTCACCTGAGTTTGGTTCATTGGCGCATTTCCAATCAAATTTGACTAAAATTTCCGGTGAGTTTGGTTCATTGGCTCATTTCGAAACAAATTCAAAGAAAATTTCATTCAAGCGAATTTTTTCGTTGGCGTGTTTCCAATCTAATTTAACTAAAATTTCATATGAGTTTTGTTCATTGGCGCGTTTTCAATCAAATTTGACTAAAATTTTACCTGGATTTCGTTTATTAGTGTGTTTCTAATCAAATTTGACTAAAATTTCACAGGATTTTGATCGTTCGTGCATTTCAAATTCAATTTGACCAAAATTTCGTCTGGATTTTGTTCATTGGCATGTTTCCAATCAAATTTGACTAAAATTTCTCACAAAGGTTTGGTTCATTGGTGCATTTCCAATTAATTTTGACTAAAATGTCGTCGAGATTTAGTTCATTGACGAGTTTCTAATCAAATTTGACTAAAGTCTCGCTAAGATTTTGTTCATTAGTGTGTTTTAAAGCAAACTCTCAACTAAAATTTCATCTTCATTTTGTTCGTTGGCGTACTTTCGATCAAATTTGACTTAAATTTCGCATTGGTTTGGTTCATTTGCGCGTTTCCAATCAAATTTGATTAAAATTTCACCAGGATTTAGTTTATTGGCGCGTTTCCAATCCATTTTGACTAAAATTTCACCTACATTTTGTTCATTGGCGCGTTTCTAATCAAATTTGACTAAAATTTTCTGTGACTTTGGTTCATTGGTAGATTTCGAATCAAATTTAAATAAAATTTCAAGCTGATTTTTTCGTTGGTGCATTTCCAATCAAATTTGACTAAAATTTCATCTGAATTTCGTTCATTAGCATGTTTCTAATCAAATTTAACTAAAATTTCACCAGGATTTTGTTCGTTCGTACGTTTCAAATCGAACTTAACTAAAATTTTATCTGAATTTTGTTCATTGGGGTGTTTTTAATCAAATTTGATTAAAATTTCACAAGGGTTTGGTTCATTGGTGTGTTTTCGATCAAATTTAACTTAAATTTGACGAGGACATTGTTCGTTAGAGTATTTCTAATCAAATTTAACTAAAATTTCACCTGAATTTCGTTCATTGGCGTATATTCAATCAAATTTGATCAGAATTTCACTTGAATTTGATTCATTGGCTAGTTTCCAATCAAATTGACTAAAATTTCTCGTGAATTTGGCTCATTGGCAAATTTCGAATCAAATTTAGATAAAATTTCAATCGAATTTTTTTGTTGGCGCATTTCAAATCAAATTAGACTAAAATTTCACATGAGTTTTGTTCACTGGCGCATTTTTAATCAAATTTGACTAAAATTTTAATGGATTTCATTCATTGGTATGTTTCTAATCAAATTTGACTAAAATTTCTCCAGAATTTTGTTCGTTCGTCCATTTCCAATCGAATTTGACCAAAATTTTATATGAATTTTGTTCATTGGTGCGTTTTCAATCAAATTTGACTAGAATTTCTCACCACTTTAGTTCATTGGCATATTTCGAATCAAATTTGACTAAATTTTCAAGCGAATTTTTTCGTTGGCACGTTTCCATTCAAATTTGACTAAAATTTTACGTGAGTTTTGGTCATTGGAGCATTTCCAATCAAAGTTGATTAAAATTTCACCAGGGTTTCATTCATTAGCACTTGTCAAATCAAATTTGACTAAAATATCATCTCAATTTTGTTCATTAGCGTGTTTTCAAACTGATTTGACTAAAATTTTACCTAAATTTGGTTCTTTGGTGCATTTACATTCAAATTTGACTAAAATTTCACATGACTTTGGTTCATTGGTATATTTTGAATCAAATTTGACTAAATTTTCAAGCGAATTTTTTCGTTGGCACGTTTCCATTCAAATTTGACTAAAATTTCACATGACTTTGGTTCATTGGTATATTTTGAATCAAATTTGACTAAATTTCAAGCAGATTTTTTCGTTGGCGCGTTATCACTCAAAGCTAACTAAAATTTCATCGGGATTTTGTTCATTAGCATCTTTCTAATCAAATTTGATAAAAATTTCACCCAAATTTGGTTCATTAGTGCGCTTCTATTTGAATTTGACCAAACTTTCATCTGAATTTTGTTCATCGGTGCGTTTCCAATCAAATTTGACTAAAATTTCAATGGATTTCTTTCATTAGCATGTTTCTAATCAAATTTAACTAAAATTTCACCAGGATTTTTTCGTTCGTGCATTTCCAATCAAAATTTTATATGGATTTTGTTCGTTGACGCGTTTCAAATCAAATTTGACTAAAATTTCAATGGATTTCTTTCATTAGCATGTTTCTAATCAAATTTAACTAAAATTTCACCAGGATTTTTTCGTTCGTGCATTTCCAATCAAAATTTTATATGGATTTTGTTCGTTGACGCGTTTCAAATCAAATTTGACTAAAATTTCAATGGATTTCTTTCATTAGCATGTTTCTAATCAAATTTAACTAAAATTTCACCAGGATTTTTTCGTTCGTGCATTTCCAATCAAAATTTTATATGGATTTTGTTCGTTGACGCGTTTCAAATCAAATTTGACTAAAATTTCAATGGATTTCTTTCATTAGCATGTTTCTAATCAAATTTAACTAAAATTTCACCAGGATTTTTTCGTTCGTGCATTTCCAATCAAAATTTTATATGGATTTTGTTCGTTGACGCGTTTCAAATCAAATTTGACTAAAATTTCAATGGATTTCTTTCATTAGCATGTTTCTAATCAAATTTAACTAAAATTTCACCAGGATTTTTTCGTTCGTGCATTTCCAATCAAAATTTTATATGGATTTTGTTCGTTGACGCGTTTCAAATCAAATTTGACTAAAATTTCAATGGATTTCTTTCATTAGCATGTTTCTAATCAAATTTAACTAAAATTTCACCAGGATTTTTTCGTTCGTGCATTTCCAATCAAAATTTTATATGGATTTTGTTCGTTGACGCGTTTCAAATCAAATTTGACTAAAATTTCAATGGATTTCTTTCATTAGCATGTTTCTAATCAAATTTAACTAAAATTTCACCAGGATTTTTTCGTTCGTGCATTTCCAATCAAAATTTTATATGGATTTTGTTCGTTGACGCGTTTCAAATCAAATTTGACTAAAATTTCAATGGATTTCTTTCATTAGCATGTTTCTAATCAAATTTAACTAAAATTTCACCAGGATTTTTTCGTTCGTGCATTTCCAATCAAAATTTTATATGGATTTTGTTCGTTGACGCGTTTCAAATCAAATTTGACTAAAATTTCAATGGATTTCTTTCATTAGCATGTTTCTAATCAAATTTAACTAAAATTTCACCAGGATTTTTTCGTTCGTGCATTTCCAATCAAAATTTTATATGGATTTTGTTCGTTGACGCGTTTCAAATCAAATTTGACTAAAATTTCAATGGATTTCTTTCATTAGCATGTTTCTAATCAAATTTAACTAAAATTTCACCAGGATTTTTTCGTTCGTGCATTTCCAATCAAAATTTTATATGGATTTTGTTCGTTGACGCGTTTCAAATCAAATTTGACTAGAATTTCTCACGACTTTAGTTCGTTGGCACATTTTGAATCAAATTTGACTTAACTTTTAAGTGAATTTTTTCGTTGGCGTGTTTCCATTCAAATTGGACTAAAATTTCACATGAGTTTTAGTCATTGGAGCGTTTCCTATCAAAGTGACTAAAATTTTACCAGGATTTCATTCATTGGCAAGTATCAAATTAAATTTGACTAAAATTTCATTTCAATTTTGTTCGTTGGCGTGTTTTCAATTTGATTCGACTAAAATTTCACCTAAGTTTGGTTCTTTGGCACATTTACATTCAAATTTGACTAAAATTTCACATGACATTGGTTCATTGGTATATTTTGAATCAAATTTGACTAAATTTCAAGTGAATTTTTTCGTTGGCACATTTCCATTCAAATTCATTGGTATATTTTGAATCAAATTTGACTAAATTTCAAGCGAATTTTTTCTTTGGCACATTTTCATTCAAATTTGACTAAAATTTGATCGGGATTTTATTAATTGGTGTGTTTCTAATCAAAATTGACTAAAATTTCACCCGGATTTGGTTCGTTAGTGCGTTTCCGTTTGAATTTGACCAAATTTTCATCTGGATTTTGTTTATTGGTGTGTTTCCAATCAAATTTGACTAGAATTTCACACGACTTTGATTCATTGACACATTTTGAATCCAATTTAACTAAAATTTGAATCCAATGTGACTAAACTTTCAAGCAGATTTTTTCGTTGGCGCATTTCAAAGCAAATTTGACTAAAATTTCACTTGAGTTTTGGTCACTGGAGCGTTTCCAATCAAAGTTGACTAAAATTTCACTAGTGTTTCATTCATTGGCGTGTATCAAATCAAATTTAACTAAAATTTCATCTGAATTTTGTTCATTGGCACTTTTTCAATCAAATTTAACTAAAATTTCACAGAAGTTTGGTTCATTGGCGCGTTTATATTCAAATTTGACTAAAATTTCTCATGACTTTGGTTCATTGGCGCATTTTGAATCAAATTTGTCTACAATTTCAAGCGGGTTTTTTCATTGGCAGTTTCCAATCAAATTTGACGAAAATTTCACAAAAGTTTGGTTCATTGGCACGTTTCCAATTAATTTTAACTAAAATTTCACCGGGATTTATTTCATTGGCGAGTTTCTAATCAAAATTGACTAAAGTTTCGCTAGAATTTTGTTTGTTAGTGCGTTTTAATGCAAATACTCGACTAAAATTTCATCTGCATTTTGTTTGTTGGCGCATTTTCACTCAAATTTGAATCACATGGTTTGGTTCATTGGCGCATTTTCAATCAAATTTGATTAAAATTTCACCAATATTTAGTTCATTGGCACATTTCCAATCCAATTTGACTAAAAATTCACCTAGATTTTGTTCATTGCCGCGTTCCTAATCAAATTTGACTAAAACTTTCTGTGACTTTGGTTCATTGGTAGATTTCAAATCAAATTTAAATAAAATTTCATGCGGGTTTTTCATTGGCGAGTTTCCAATCAAATTTAACTAAAGTTTCACATGAGTTTTGTTCATTGGCCCTTTCAATCAAATTTGACTAAAATTTCTCCTGAATTTTGTTCATTGTGTGTTTCTAATCAAATTTGAATAAAATTTCACCATGATTTTGCTCGTTCGTGAGTTTCAAATCAATTTTGACTAAAGTTTCATCTGGATTTTGTTTATTGGGGCGTTTTCAATCAAATTTGACTAAAATTTCACATAGGTTTGGTTCATTTGCGCATTTTCGATCAAATTTGACTTAAATTTCACAAGGACCTTGTTCATTAGAGTATTTTCAATCAAATTTGACTAAAATTTCACCTTGATTTTGTTCATTGGCGCGTTTCCAATCAAATTTGACGAAAATTTCACCTGAGTTTGATTAATTGGCACGTTTCCAATCAAATTTGACTAAAATTTCCCAGGACTTTGGTTCATTGGCACATTTCGAATCAGAGTTAAATGAAATTTCAAGCGAATTTTTTGTTAGCACGTTTTCAATAAAATTTGACTAAAATTTCAATAGATTTCGTTCATTGGCATGTTGCTAATCAAATTTGACTAAAATTTTGCCCGAATTTTGTTCAATTTTGTTCGTTCGTATGTTTCTAATCGAATTTAACTAAAATTTCATCTTAATTTTGTTCATTGGCGCATTTTCAATCAAATTTGACTAAAATTTCACATGACTTTGGTGTATTGGCACATTTCGAATCAAATTTGACTAAACTTTCAGGTAAATATTTTCGTTGGCATGTTACCATTAAAATTTGACTAAAATTTCGCATGACTTTTGTTCATTGGAGCATTTCCAGTCGAATTTGATGAACATTTCATTTGGATTTCATTCATTGGCCTACATTTAATCAAATTTGAGAAAAATTTTGGTGCGGATTTTTTGTTGGCGCATTTCAAATCAAATTTGGCTAAAATTTAGTCTAGATTTCATTCATTGACGTGTATCAAATAAAATTTGTCTAAAATTTCTCCTGAATTTTGTTCCTTAGTGTGTTTCACGTCAAATTTGACTAAGATTTTATCAGAATTGACTAAAGTTTCGCTAGAATTTTGTTTGTTAGTGCGTTTTAATGCAAACACTCGACTAAAATTTCATCTGCATTTTGTTTGTTGGCACATTTTCACTCAAATTTGAATTTCACATGGATTTGGTTCATTGGCACGTTTCCAATTAGATTTGATTAAAATTTCACTAGGATTTAGTTTGTTGGCACGTTTCCAATCCAATTTGACTAAAATTTCACCTGGATTTTGTTCATTGGAGTGTTTCCACTAAAATTTGATTAAAATTTCCCATGACTTTGGTTCATTGGCAGATTGCGAATCAAATTTAAATAAAATTTCAAGAGGGTTTTTTCGTTGGCGCGTTTCCAATCAAATTTGACTAAAGTTTCACATGAGTTTTGTTCATTGGCCATTTTCAATAAAATTTGACAAAAATTTCACCTGGATTTTGTTAATTGGCGTGTTTCTAATCAATTTAACTAAAATTTCATCAGGATTTTGTTTGTTCGTGAGTCTCAAATCGAATTTGACGAAAATTTCGTCTGGATATTGTTCATTGGCGCGTTTTCAATCAAATTTGACTAGAATTTTACATGACTTTGCTTTATTAGCACATTTCGAATTAAATTTGACTAAGCTTTCAAGTAGATTTTTTCTTTGGCGGGTTTCCATTCAAATTCGACTAAAATTTCACATGAGTTTTGTTCGTTGGAGGGTTTCCAATCAAATTTTAATAAAATTTCACTTGAGTTTCGTTCTTGGGCTTGTATCAAATCAAATTTGACTAAAATTTTATGCTGATTTTTTCGTTGGTGCGTTTCAAATCAAATTTGGCTAAAATTTCACATGACTTTGGTTCATTGGCCCATTTCAAATCGAATTTGAGTACAATTTCATGTGGATTTTTTTGTTGGCACGTTTCCATTCAGATTTGATTAAAATTTAATGAAGGTTTGGTTCATTGGCGCGTTTTCAATCAAATTTGAATAAAATTTCATTGGGATTTAGTTCATTAGCAAGTTTTTCTAATCAAATATGATTAAAATTTCACTTGGATTTTGTTCATAAGTGTGATTCAAATCAAATTCGACTAAAATTTCATCTGTATTTTGTTCATTTTGGCGTTTTCTATCAAATTTGGCTAAAATTTCACATAGGATTGGTTCATAGGCACGTTTTTGATCAATTTGATTAAAATTTCATCTAGATTTAGTTCATTGGCATGATTCTAATCAAATTTGACTTAAATTTCATTTGGACTTTGTTCGTTAGAGTATTTCCAATCAAATTTGACTAAAATTTTACCCGAGTTTTGTTCATTGGCGCGTTTCCAATCAAATTTGACTAAAAGTTCCTCTGACTTTGGTTCATTGGCACATTTTCAATCAAATTTGACTAAAGTTTTACTTGGATTTCATTCATTAGCATGTTTCCAATCAAAATTTACTAAAATTTCACTAGGATTTTGGTTGTTCGTACATTTCAAATCGAATTTTAGTAAAATTTCATCTGAATTTTTTTCATTGGGGGCGTTTCCATTCACATTTGACTAGAATTTCACATGACTTTGGTTCATTGGCACATTTCAAATCCAATTTGACTAAACTTTCAAGCGGATTTTTCCCTTGGCACGTTTTAAATCAAATTTGACTAAAATTTAACATGAGTTTTGGTCATTAGAGCATTTCCAATCAAAGTTGACTAAAATTTCACTAGGGTTTCATTTATTGGCATGTATCAAATCAAATTTGACTAAAATTTTATTTGAATTCCGTTGATTGATGCGTTTTCAATTAAACTTGACTAAAATTTCACAGACGTTTGGTTCATTGGCGCGTTTACATTCAAATTTGACTAAAATTTCACATGACTTTGGTTCAATGGCACGTTTCGAATCAAATTTGTCTACAATTTCATGCAGGATTTTTCGTTGGCAGTTTCCACTCAAATTTGACTAAAAAATCACAAGGGTTTGGTTTATTGGCGCGCTTCTAATCAATTTTGACTAAAATGTCACCGGGATTTAGTTTATTGGCGAGTTTCTAATCAAATTTGACTAAAGATTGGCTAGGGAGTTTATTCGTTAGTGCGTTTTAAAGCAAACTCTCGACTAAAATTTCATTTGCATTTTGTTCATTGGCGCATTTTCAATCAAATTTGACTAAAATTTCACATAGCTTTGGTTCATTAGCACGTTTCCAATCAAATTTGATTAAAATTTCACTAGGATTTAATTCATTGGCACGTTTCCAATCCAATTTGACTAAAATTTTACCTAGATTTTGTTCATTGTCGCGTTTCTAATCAAATTTGATTAAAATTTTCTCTGACTTTGGTTCATTGGCATATTTCAAATCAAATTTAAATAAAATTTCAAGCGGATTTTTTCGTTGGCGTATTTCCAATCAAATTTGACTAAAGTTTCACGTGAATTTTGTTCATTCACGGTTTCAATTAAATTTGACTAAAATTTCACCTGAATTTTGTTCATTGGTGTGTTTCTAATTAAATTTAAATAAAATTTCATCAGGATTTTGTTTGTTTGGGAGTTTCAAATCAAATTTGACTAAAATATCATCTGGATATTGTTCATTGGGGCATTTTCAATCAAATTTGACTAAAATTTTACATGGGTTTGGTTCATTGGCGTGTTTTCGATCTAATTTGACCTAAATTTCATAAGGACTTTGTTCGTTAGAGTATTTCCAGTCAAATTTTCCTAGAATTTAATCTGGATTTTGTTCATTGTCGCGTTTCCAATCAAATTTGACAAAAGTTTCACCTGAATTTGATTAATTTGCACGTTTCCAATCAAATTTGACTAAAATTTCCCATGACTTTGGTTCATTGGCACATTTCGAATCAAATTTAAATAAAATTTCAAGCGAATTTTTTTGTTGTCACGTTTCCAATCAAATTTGACTAAAATTTCACATTAGTTTTGTTCATTGGCACGTTTTCAATCAAATTTGACTAAAATTTCACATTAGTTTTGTTCATTGGCACGTTTTCAATCAAATTTGACTAAAATTTCAGTAGATTTCGTTCATTAGCATGTTTCTAATCAAATTTGACTAAAATTTCACATGAATTTTGTTCGTTCGTAGGTTTCTAATCTAATTTAACTAAAATTTCATCTTAATTTTGTTCATTGGCACGTTTCCAATCAAATTTGACTAGAATTTCACATGACTTTGATTCATTGGCACATTTTGAATCAAATTTGACTAAATTTTCCCGTGAATTTTTTCGTTGGCGAGTTACCATTCAAATTTGACTAAAATTTCACATGACTTTTGTTCACTGGAACATTTATAAACAAATTTGACTAAAATTTCACTTCAGTTTCATTCATGGGCCTACAATAAATCAAATTTAACAAAAATTTCTTGCTGATTTTTTTGTTGGAGCATTTCAAATCAAAATTGACTAAAATCTCGCCTGCATTTCGTTCATTGACATGTATCAAATAAAATTTGGCTAAAATTTCACTTGGATTTTGTTCCTTAGTGCGTTTCACATCATATTTGACTAAGATTTCATCTGAATTTTGTTCGTTGGCGCTTTTTTAGTCAAATTTGAGTAAAAATTCACCTTAGTTTAGTTCATTGGCCCTTTTCCAATCAAATTTGCCTAAAATTTCACATGACTTTGGTTCATTGGCGCATTTCGAATCAAATTTGACTAAACTTTCAAGTGAATTTTTTCTTTGGGGCATTTTCATTCAAATTTGACTAAAATTTCACATGAATTTTGTTCATTGGAGCATTCACAATCAAATTTGACCAAAATTTCACTTGGGTTCATTCATGGGCTTGTATCAAATCAAATTTGATAAAAATTTCATCTGAATTTGTTTGTTGGGGTGTTTCCCATCAAATTTGACTAAAATTTCAAATGGGTTTGGTTCGTTGGCGCGATTCCAATCAAATATAACCAAAATTTGATCGGGATTTTGTTAATTGGCGTGATTCTAATCTAATTTGATTAAAAATTCACTAGGATTGTTCATTAGTACTTTTCCAATCAAATTTGACCAAAATTTCATCCGAATTTTGTTCATTGGCGCATTTCCATTCAAATTTCACTAGAATTTCACACAAGTTTGGTTCATTGGCACATTTCGAATCAAATTTGACTAGATTTCAAATGAATTTTTTTGCTGCTACATTTTCATTCAAATTTGACTAAAATTTCACTAGGATTTTGTTAATTGGCGTGTTTCTAATCAAATTTGACTAAAATTTCACCAAAAATTTACTCGTTAGTGCATTTTCAATCGAATTTGACTAAAATTTCATCTAGATTTTGTGCATTGGCGCATTTCCAATCAAATTTGACTAGAATTTACAAGACTTTGGTTCATTGGCACTTTTCGAATCTAATTTGACTAAACTTTCAAGCGAATTTTTTCGTTGGCACGTTTCCATTCAAATTTGACTAAAATTTCACATGAGTTTTGGTCATTGGAGCGTTTCCAATCAAAGTTAACTAAAATTTCACTAGGGTTTCATTTAGGCGTGTATCAAATCAAATTTGACTAAATTTCTTCTTGATTTGTTCATTGGCGCGTTTTCAATCAGATTTGACTAAAATTACAAATAAGCTTGGTTCATTGGCATGTTTACATTCAAATTTGACAAAAAAATTCAAATGACTTTGGTTCATTGGCACGTTTCCAATCAAATTTGAGAAATTCTTTTAAGGGTTTGGTTTATTGGCGCGTTTCCAATCAAATTTGATTAAAATTTCACCAGGATTTAGTTCATTGGCGCGTTTCCTATCCACTTTGACTAAAATTTCACCTAGATTTTGTTCATTGGCTTGTTTCCAACAAAATTTGATTAAAATTTCCCATGATATTGGTTCTTAGGCACATTTTGAATCAAATTTAAATAAAATTTCAAGCGGATTTTTTTGTTTACGTGTTTCCAATCAAATTTGACTAAAGTTTCACATGAGTTTTGTTCATTGGCCGTTTTCAATCAAATTTGACTAAAATTTAACATGGATTTTGTTCATGGTGTGTTTCTAATCAAATTTAACTAAAATTTCACAAGGATTTTGTTCATTCGTGCGTTTCAAATCAAAGTTAACTAAAATTTATTCTAGATATTGTTTATTGGCGTGCTCCCAATCAAATTTGACTAGAATTTCGCATGACTTTGGTTCATTGGCACATTTCGAATCAAATTTGTCTAAACTTTCAAGCAGATTTTTTCGTTGGCGCGTTTCCATTAAAATTTGACTAAAATTTCACATGAGTTTTGTTCATTGGAGGGTTTCCAATCAAATTTCCTAAAATTTCACTTAGGTTTTGTTCTTGGGCTTTTATCGAATCAAATTTAACTAAAATTTCATGCTAATTTTTTCTTTGGTGCGTTTCAAATCAAATTTGACTAAAATTTCACATGACTTTGGTTCATTGGCACATTTCGAATCGAATTTGACTACAATTTTATGCGGGTGTTTTCCTTGGCACGTCTCCAATCAAATTTGATTAAAATTTCACAATGGGTTGGTTCGTTGGTGCGTTTTCAATCAAATTTGACTAAAATTTCATCGAGATTTAGTTCATTGGCATGTTTCTAATCAAATTTGACCAAAATTTCACCAGGATTTTGTTCGTAAGTGCGTTTCAAATGAAACTCGACTAAAATTTCATCTACATTTTGTTCATTTGGGCATTTTCTATCAAATCTGACAAAAAATTCACATAGGTTTGGTTCATAGGCACGTTTCTGATCAAATTTGATTAAAATTTCATCGAGATTTAGTTCATTGGCGCGTTTCTAATCAAATTTGACATAAATTTCACAAGGACTTTGTTCGTTAGAGTATTTCCAATCAAATTTGATTAAAATTTCACCCAAATTTTGTTCATTAGCGCGTTTTCCAATCAAATTTGACTAAAAGTTCTCGTGACTTTGGTTCATTGCCACATTTCGAATCAAATTTAAATAAAATTTCATGCAGGTTTTTTTGTTGGCGCGTTTCCAATCAAATTTAACTAAAATTTCATATGAGTTTTGTTCATTGGCACATTTTCAATCCAATTTAACTAAAATTTTACCTGGATTTCATTTATTGGCATGTTACTAATCAAATTTCACTAAAATTTCATCAGAATTTTGTTCGTTCATACATTTCAAATCGAATTTGACTAAGATTTCATCTGAATTTTGTTCGTTGGTGTGTTCCCATTCAAATTTGACTAGAATTTCACGCGATTTTGGTTCATTGGCACATTTCAAATCAAATTTGACTAAACTTTCGAGCGAAATTTTTTGTTGACGTGTTCATATTCAAATTTGACAAAAATTTCACATGAGTTTCGTTCATTGGAGCGTTTCCATTCAAATTTGACTAAAATTTTACACGAGTTTCGTTCATGGGCCTGTATCAAATCAAATTTGACTAAAATTTCATGCTGATTTTTTCGTTGACGTGTTTCAAATCAGATTTAACTAAAACTTCACCTGGATTTTGTTTATTGACGTGTAGCAAATAAATTTGACCGAAATTTGATCTAAATTTTGTTCGTTGGCGAGTCTCCAATCAAATTTTATCAAAATTTCCCCTGGGTTTGGTTCATTGGTGCGTTTCCATTAAAATTTAACTAAAATTTCTCCAGGATTTAGTTCATTAGCGTGTTTCTAATCAAAATTTTCTAAAATTTCACCAGGATTTTGTTCGTTAGTGCGTTTCTCATCAAATTTGACCAAGATTTCATCTGAATTTTGTTCATTGGCACTTTCTCGGTCAAATTTGATTAAAATTTCACTTGAATTTGGTTCATTGGCCCGTTTCAAATCAAATTTGACTTGAATATTACATGACTTTGATTCATTGGCAACTTTCAACAGGATTTTTTCGTTGGCACGTTCCATTCAAATTTGACTCAAATTTTACATAAGTTTTGTTCATTGGAGCGTTTTCAATCAAATTTGATTAATATTTCACCTGGGTTCGTTCATAGGCTTGTATCAAATCAAATTTGACTAAAATTTCATCTGAATTTGTTCGTTGGTGCGTTTCCCATCAAATTTGACTAAAATTTCACATGGGTTTGGTTCATTGGCTCGATTCCAATCAAACTTGACTTAAAGTTTACCCAGATTTTGTCAATTGGCATCTTTCTAATCAATTTTGATTAAAATTTTACCCGAATTTTGTTCATTAGTGTGCTTTCGATCTAATTTAACTAGAATTTCACACGACTTTGGTTCATTAGCACATTTCGAATTGAATTTGATTAAACTTTCAAGCAAATTTTTTATTGGCGCGTTTCCATTCAAATTTAACTAAAATTTCACATAAGTTTTTGTTATTGGAGCGTTTCCAATAAAAATTGACTAAAATTTTACCAGGGTTTCATTCATTGGCGTGTATCAAATCAAATTTGACTAAAATTTTATCTGGATTTCGTTCATTGGCGCGTTTTCAATTAGATTTGACTAAAATTTCACCTACATTTGGTTCATTTGCGCGTTTATATTCAAAATTGAAAAAAATTTCTCATAACTTTTGGTTCATTGGCACATTTCGAATTAAATTTGACTACAATTTCATGCGGGCTTTTTGGTTGGCATGTTTTTAGTCAAATTTGACTAAAATTTCACAAGGGTTTGGCTCATTGGTGTGTTTCCAATCAAATTTGACTAAAATTTCAACAAAATTTTGTTCATTGGCATGTTTTCAATCAAATTTGACTAAAATTTCATCTCGATTTCATTCATTGACCGTGTTTCTAACCAAATTTGACTAAAATTTCAACAAGATTTTATTTTTTCGTGCGTTTCCAATTGAATTTGACTAAAATTTCAACAAGATTTTATTTTTTCGTGCGTTTCCAATTGAATTTGACTAAAATTTCATTTGAATTTTGCTTGTTGGTGCGTTCCCAATCAAATTTGACTAAAATTTTACACGATTTTGGTTCTTTATTACATTTTGAATCAAATTTGACTAAACTTTCAAGCGAATTTTTTCGTTGCTCATTTCTAGTCAAAGTTGACTAAAATTTTACATGAGTTTCGTTCAATGGAGCGTTTCCAATCAAATTTTACTAAAATTTCACTTGGGTTTCATTCATGTGCTAGTATCAAATCAAAGTTGACTTGAGTTTCAAGCTAATTTTTTCATTGGCACGTTTCAAATCAAATTTGACTAAAATTTTGCCTGGATTTCATTCATTGACGTGTATCAAATAAAATTTGGCTAAAATTTCATCTAAATTTTGTTCACTGGCGCGTCTCCAATCAAATTTTACTAAAATTTCTCATCGATTCGGTTCATTGGTGCGTTTCCATTCAAAATTGATTAAAATTTCACCGAGATTTACTTTATTGGCATGTTTCTAATCAAATTTGACTAAAATTTCACCAAGATTTTGTTCGTTAGATCGTTTCACATCAAATTTGACTAGGATTTCTTTTGGATTTTGTTCATTGGAGCATTTCCAATCAAATTTGAATAGAATTGTGCACAACTTTGGTTGATTGACACATTTCGAATCAAATTTGACTAAATTTCAAGTTAAATTTTTCGTTGGCGCATTTCCAATCAAATTTGACTAAAATTTCAATGGAATTTTGTTAATTTGCGTGTTTCTAATCAAATTAGACTAAAATTTCACCAGGATTTTGTTCATTATTACGTTGCCTATCGAATTTGATAAAAATTTCATCTGAAATTTGTTCATTGGCACGTTTCCATTGAAATTTGACTAGAATTTCACACGACTCTGGTTCATTGGCACATTTCGAATCAAATTTGGCTAAATTTCAAGCAGATTTGTTCGTTGGCACTTTTTCATTCAAATTTGACTTAAATTTCATCGCCATTTTGTTAATTGGCGTGTTTTTAATCAAATTTGACTAAAATTTCACCAGAATTTTGTTCGTAGTGCGTTCCTAATCGAATTTGACTAAATTTTCTTCTAGATTTTGTTCATTGGAACGTTTCCAATCAAATTTGACTAGAATTTCACACGACTTTGGTTCATTGGTACATTTCAAATTAATTTTGGCTAGACTTTCAGGCGGACTTTTTCGTTGCCTTATTTCCATTCAAATTTGACTAAAATTTCCCATGAGTTTTGGTCATTGGAGAGTTTCCAATCAAAGTTGACTAAAATTTCACTAGGATTTCATTCATTGGCGTTTATCAAATCAATTTTGACTCAAATTTCATCTGAATTTTGTTCATTGGAGAGTTTTCAATTAGATTGGACTCAAATTTCACTTAAGTTTCGTTTATCAGTGCATTTACATTCAAATTTGAGTAAAATTTCACATCACTTTGGTTCATTGGCATATTTCGACTCAAATTTGACTACAATTTCCTATGGGTTTTTTGGTTGGCACGTTTCCAATCAATTTGACTCAAATTTCACAAGAGTTTGGTTCGTTAGTGCCTTTCCAATCAAATTTGATTAAAATTTCACAGGAATTTAGTTTATTGGCGAGTTTCTAATCAAATTTGACTAAAATTTCACCAGAATTTTGTTCGTTAATGCGTTTCAAATCAAGCTCGACTGAAATTTCATTGGGATTTAATTCATTGCCGCGTTTCTAATCAAATTTGACTGAAATTTCACAAGGATTTTGTTCGTTAGAGTATATCCAATCAAATTTGACTAAAATTTCGCCTGAATTTTGTTCATTGGCACGTTTCCAATCAAATTTGATGAAAATTTCACCCGAGTTTGGTTTATAGGCCCGTTTCCAATCAAATTTGACTAAAATTTTCCCAGGATTATGTTCGTTCATACGTTTCAAATCGAATTTGGCTTAAATTTCATCTGAATTTTGTTCATTGGCGTGTTTCCAATCAAATTCGACTTGAATTTCACACGACTTTGAATCATTAGCTCATTTCGAATCAAATTTGACTAAACTTTCAAACGGATTTTTTCGTTGGTGCGTTTCCATTCAAATTTGACTAAAATTTTGCTTGAGTTTCGTTCATGGGCCTGTATCAAATTAAATTTGACTAAAATTTCATGCTGAGTATTTCGTTGGCGCGTTTCAAATCAAATTTGACTAAAACTTCGCTTGGATTTCGTTCATTGACGTGTATCGAATAAATTTTGACTAGAAGTTGATCAGAATTTTGTTCGTTGGCGAGTCTCCAATCAAATTTTATTAAAATTTCCTTTGGGTTTGGTTCGTTGGCGCAATTTCCATTAAAATTTAACTAAACTTTCTCCACGATTTAGTTTATTGGCCTGTTTCTAATTAAATTTGACTAAAATTTCACCAGGATTTTATTCGTTAGTGCGTTTCACTTCAAATTTGACTAAGATTTCATCTGAATTTTGTTCATTTCAGTTGAATTTGACTAAAATTTCACCCAAGTTTGTTTCATTAGCCCGTTTCCAATCAAATTTGACTAAAATTTTATATGACTTTGATTCATTGGCACATTTCAAATAAAATTTGACTAAACTTTCTAGCAGATTTTTTCGTTGGCACTTTTCCATTCAAATTCGACTCAAATTTTACTTGAGTTTTTTTCATTGGAGCGTTTCCAATCAAATTTGACTAAAATTTCACCTAGGTTCGTTCATTAGCTTGTATCAAATCAAATTTGACTAAAATTTCATCTGAATTTGATCATTAGAGCGTTTCGCATCAAATTTGACTAAAATTTCACATGAATTTCATTTGTTGGCGCGATTCCAATCAAATTTGACAAAAATTTCACCCGAATTTTGTTAATTAGCGTCTTTCTGATCAAATTTGACTAAAATTTCATCTGAATTTTATTCATTTGTACAGTTCCAATTGAATTTGACTAGAATTTAACACGACTTTTGTTCATTGGTACATTTCGAATTAAATTTGGTTAAAATTTCAAGCGAATTTTTCGTTGGTGCATTTTCATTCAAATTTGAATAAAATTTCACATAAGTTTTTGTTATTGGAGCATTTCCAATCAAAGTTGACTAAAATCTTACCAGGATTTCATTCATTGGCATGTACCAAATCAAATTTGACTATAATTTCATCTGGATTTTGTACATTGGCGCGTTTCCAATTAGATTTGACTATAATTTCACCTACTTTTGGTTCATTGGCGCGTTTACATTCAAATTTGACAAAAATTTCACATGAGTTTGGTTCATTGATACATTTCGAATTAAAACTACAATTTCATGTGGATTTTTTGGTTGGCACGTTTACTAAAATTTCACAAGGGTTTGATTCATTGGCGTGTTTCCAACCAAATTTGACTTAAATTTCACCTGAATTTAAGTCATTGGCGAGTTTAAATTTGACTAAAATTTCACCAGAATTTGGTTCATTAGTACGTTTCAAATCAAACTCGACTGAAATTTCATTAGTATTTAGTTCATTGGCGCGTTTCTAATCAAATTTGACTAAAATTTCACTTGGATTTCATTCATTGACGTGTTTCTAACCAAATTTGACTAAAATTTAAACAAGATTTTATTTTTTCATCAATTTCTAGTGGAATTTGACTAAAATTTCATCTGAATTTTGTTCATTGGCACGTTTCCAATCAAATTTGACTAAAATTTCACATGACTTTGGTTCGTTGGTATATTTCGAATGAAATTTGACTAAACTTTCAAGCAAAATTTTTCATTGCTCGTTTCTATTCAAATTTGTCTAAAATTTAACATGAGTTTTGTTCATTAGAGCTTTCCAATCAAATTTGACTAAAATTTCACTTGAATTTCGTTCATGTGCTTGTATCAAATCAAATTTGACTAAAATTTCATGCTGATTTTTTCCTTGGCGCATTTCAAATCAAGTTTGACTAAAATTTTGCCTGGATTTTATTCATTGATGTTTATAAAATAAAATTTGGCTAAAATTTCATTTGAATTTTGTTCATTGACGAGTCTCCAATCAAATTTTACTAAAATTTCTCATCGGTTTGGTTCAATGGCGCATTTCCAATCAAATTTCATTAAAATTTCACCACGATTTAGTTTCTTGGCTTGTTTCAAATCAAATTTGACTAAAATTTTACCGAGATTTTGTTCGTTAGACTATTTCACATCAAATTTGACTAAGATTTCATCTGAATTTTGTTCATTAGAGCGTTTCCAGTCAAAGTTGAATAGAATTTCACACGAGTTTGGTTCATTGACACATTTCGAATCAAATTTGACTAAATTTCAATCGAAATTTTTCATTGGCGCGTTTCCAATCAAATTAGACTAAAATTTCACTGGAATTTTGTTAATTGGTGTGTTTATAATCAAATTAGACTAAAATTTCACCAGGATTTTGTTCGTTATTGCGTTTCCAGTTGAATTTGACTAAATTTTCATCCGAGTTTTGTTCATTGGGCATTTCCAATCAAATTTGACCAGGATTTCACACGATTTTGGTTCATTAGAACATTTTGAATCAAATTTGACTAAATTTCAAGAGGATTTTTTTTGGCGCTTCTCCATTCAAATTTGACTTAAATTCCACCAGTATTTTGTTAATTGGCGTTTTTCTAATCAAATTTGACTAAAATTTCATAAGGATTTTTTTTCGTTAGTGCATTCCCAATTGAATTTGACTAAATTTTCGTCTGAATTTTGTTCATTGAGGCGTTTCCAATCAAATCACATGAGTCTCGATAATAGGAGCATTTGCCATCAAAGTTGACTAAAATTTCACTAGGATTTCATTCATTGACGTGTATCAAATAAAATTTGACAAAATTTCATCTGAATTTTGTTTATTGGAGAGTTTTCAATCATATTGGACTAAAATTTCACATAAGTTTCGTTCATTAGCACGTTAACATTCAAATTTGACTAAAATTTCACATCACTTTGGTTCATTGGCACATTTCGAATCAAATTTGATTACAATTTCACGCGAGTTTTTTGGTTGGCACGTTTCCAATCAAATTTTACTAAAATTTCACAAGAGTTTGGTTCGTTAGTGCCTTTCCAATCAAATTTGATTAAAATTTCACCGGAATTTAGTTCATTAGCGAGTTTCTAATCAAATTTGACTAAAATTTCACTAGAATTTTGTTCGTCAATGCGTTTCGAATCAAACTCAATTGAAATTTCAGCGGGATTTAGTTGATTGGCATGTTTCTAATCAAATTTGACTAAAATTTCTCTGGGATTTGGTTCATTAGCGTGTTTCTAATCAAATATGACTAAAATTTTGCCAGGAATTTTTTCGTTGGTGTGTTTTACATCAAATTTGACTAAAATTTCTCTGGGATTTGGTTCATTAGCGTGTTTCTAATCAAATATGACTAAAATTTTGCCAGGAATTTTTTCGTTGGTGTGTTTTACATCAAATTTGACTAAAATTTCACCTGAGTTTTGTTCATTGGCCTGTTTCCAATCAAATTTGACTAAAATTTTACATAACTTTAGTTCATTGGCACATTTCGAATAAAATTTGACTAAACTTTCAAGCGAATTTTTTGGTTGGTACGTTTCCATTCAAATTTGAGTCAAATTTTACATGAGTTTTGTTCATTGGAGCGTTTTCAATCAAATTTGACAAAAATTTCACCTGGATTCGTTCATGGGCTTGTATCAAATCAAATTTGACTAAAATTTCATCTGCATTTGATCGTTGGCGCATTTCACATGGGTTTCGTTCATTGGCACGATTCCAATCAAATTTAAAATAAATTTCACCCGAATGTTGTTAATTTCCGTGTTTTAATCAAATTTGACTAAAATTTCACCCGAATTTTGTTCATTAGTGCGCTTCCAATCGAATTTGACTAGAATTTCACGTGACTTTTGTTCATTGGTACTTTTCAAATTAAATTTGACTAAACTTTCAAGCAGATTTTTCGTTGGTGTATTTCCATTCAAATTTGACTAAAATTTCACATAAGTTTTTGTTATTGGAGCATTTCCAATCAAAGTTGACTAAAATTTTACCAGGATTTCATTCATTAGCGTGTATCAGATCAAATTTGACTAAAATTTTGTCTGGATTTTGTTCATTGGTGCATTTTTAATTAGATTTGACTGAAATTTCACCTACGTTTGGTTCATTGGCGCATTTACATTCAAATTTGACAAAAAATTCACATGACTTTGGTTCATTAGTATATTTCGAATTAAATTTGACTATAGTTTCATGTGGGTTTTTTGATTGGCACATTTACTAAAATTTCACAGGGGTTTGGTTCATTGGCACGTTTCCAATCAAATTTGATTAAAATTTCACTGGAATTTTGGTCATGGCGAATTTCTAATCAAATTTGACTAAAATTTCACCAGTATTTTGTTCGTTAGTGCATTTCAAATAAAACTCGATTGAAATTTCATTGGGATTTAGTTCACTAGCGCGTTTCTAATCAAAGTTGACTAAAATTTTACTTGAATTTCGTTAATTGACATGTTTCTAACCAAATTTGACTAAAATTTCAACAGGATTTTATTTTTTCGTGCCTTTCCAATCGAATTTGACTAAAATTTCATCTGAATTTTGTTCATTGGAGCGTTTTCAATCAAATTTGACTAGAATTTCACACGACTTTGGTTTGTTGGAACATTTCAAATCAACTTTGACCAAACCTTCAAGCGATTTTTTTCTTTGCTCGTTTCTATTCAAATTTGTCTAAAATTTAACATAAGTTTTGTTCATTAGAGCGTTTCCAATCAAATTTGACGAAAATTTGACTTGGGTTTCGTTCATGTGCTTGTATCAAATCAAATTTGACTAAAATTTCATGTTGATTTTTTCGTTGGCGCGTTTCAAATCAAATTTGACTAAAACTTTGCCAGGATTTCATTCATTGACATTTATCAAATAAAATTTGGCTCAAATTTCATCTGAATTTTGTATGTTGATGAGTCTCCAATCAAATTTTACTAAAATTTCCCATCAGTTTGGTTCATTGGCGCGTTTTCAATCAAACTTGATTAAAATTTTACTGGGATTTAGATTATTGGCTTGTTTCTAATCAAATTTGACTAAAATTTCACCAAAATTTTGTTTGTTAGACCGTTTCACATCAAATTTAACTAAGATTTCATCTGGATTTTGTTCATTGGAGCGTTTCCAGTAAAATTTGAATAGAATTTCACACGACTTTGGTTCATTGACGCATTTGGAATCAAATTTGAACAAATTTCAAGCGAAATTTTTTGTTGGTGCGTTTCCAATCAAATTTGATTAAAATTTCACTGGGATTTTGTTAATTGGCATGTTTTTAATCAAATTATACTAAAATTTCACTAGGATTTTGTTCGTTATTGCATTTCCAGTAGAATTTGACTAAATTTTCATCCAAATTTTGTTCATTGGGCATTTCCAATCAAATTTGACTAGAATTTCACACGACTTTGGTTCATTGGCACATTTTGAATAAAATTTGACTAAACTTCAAGCGGATTTTTTCGTTGGCACTTCTCAATTCAAATTTGAATTAAATTTTACCAGCATTTTGTTAATTGTCTTTCTTATCAAATTCAACTAAAATTTCACCAGGATTTTGTTCGTTGCTGCATTCCCAATCGAATTTAACTAAATTTTCATATGGATTTTTTCACTGTCGTGTTTCCGTTCAAATTTGACTAAAATTTCACATGAGTTTTGGTCATTGGAGCGTTTCCAATCAAAGTTAACTAAAATTTCACCCGGGCTTCATTCATTGGCGTGTATCAAATCAAATTTGACTATAATTTCATCTGAATTTTGTTCATTGGAGAGTTTTAAATTAGATTGGACTAAAATTTCACTTAAGTTTCGTTCATTGGCACGTTTACATTCAAATTTGACTAAATTTTCATATGACTTTGGTTCATTGGCACATTTCGAATCAAATTTGATTACAATTTCATGTGGGCTTTTCGGTTGGCACATTTCCAATCAAATTTAACTTAAATTTCACAAGAGTTTAATTCATTAGTGCATTTTCAATCAAATTTGATTAAAATTTCACCAAAATTTAGTTTATTGGCGAATTTCTAATCAGATTTGATTAAAATTTCACCTGGATTTTGTTCGTTAGTGCGTTTCAAATCAAACTCGACTGAAATTTCATCGGGATTTAGTTCATTGACGTGTTTCTTATCAGATTTGACTAAAATTTAACATGAATTTTGTTTATTAGCGCATTTTCAATCAAATTTGACTAAAATTTCACCTGGATTTCATTCATCGGCATGGTTCAAATCAAATTTGATTAAAGTTTCACAAGGATTTTTTTCGTTAGTGCCTTTCCAATCAAATTTGACTAAAATTTCATCTGAATTTTGTTCATCAGTGCATTTCCAATCAAATTTGGCTAGAATTTCACTAGACTTTGGTTCATTGGCACATTTTGAATCGAATTTGACTAAATATTCAAGCGGATATTTTCGTTGCTCACTTTTATTCAAATTTGACTAAAATTTCACATGATTTTCGTTCATTGGAGCGTTTTCAATCAAATTTGACTAAAGTTTCACCTGAGTTTTGTGCATGGGCTTGTATCAAATCTAATTTGACAAAAATTTCATGCTAATTTTTTCGTTAGCACGTTTCAAATCAAATTTGGCTAAAGTTTCTCCTAGATTTCGTTCATTGACGTGCATCAAATAAAATTCAACCAAAATTTTATCCGAATTTTGTTCATTGGTGAGACTCTAATCAAATTTTCCTAAAATTTCCCATGGGTTTGGTTCATTGGCGCGTTTCCATTAAAATTTAACTAAAATTTCACTGGGATTTAGTTCATTGGCATGTTTCTAATCAAATTTGACTGAATTTCACCATGATTTTGTTCGTTAGCTCGTTTCACATCAAATTTGACTATGATTTCATTTGGATTTTGTTCATTGGCACTTTCTCATTTAAATTTGACTAAAATTTCTTTCGAGTTTCGTTCATTGGCCCGTTTCCATTCGAATTTGACTAGAATTTCACATGACTTATGTTCATTGGCACATTTCGAATCAAATTTGACTAAACTTTCAAAATGATTTTTTCGTTGGCGCGTTTTGATTCAAATTTGACTAAAATTTCCCACTAGTTTTGTTCATTGGAGCGTTTCCAATCAAATTTGACAAAAATTTCACCTAGATTCGTTCATGGACTTGTATTGAATCAAATTTGACAAAAATTTTATATGATTCCAATCAAATTTTACTATAATTTAACTGGGAATTTGTTAATTGTCATGTTTTTAATTAAATTTGATAAAATTTCTCAAGGATTTTGCTTGGTAGTGCATTTCCAATCGAATTTGATTAATTTCTTCTGGATTTTATTCATTGTCGCATTTCCAATCAAATTTGACTAGAATTTCTCTCAACTTTGATTCATCGACACATTTCAAATCAAATTTGACCAAATTTCAAGTGGATTTTTTTGTTGGCACATTTCCATTCAAATTTGACAAAAATTTCACCTGGATTTTGTTAAATAGCGTGTTTCTAATCAAATTTGACTAAAATTTCGCCAGGATTTTGATCGTTAGTTCGTTTCTTGTCGAATTTGACTAAAATTTCATCCAAATTTTGTTCATTGGCACGTTTCCAATCAAATTTGACTAGAATTTCACACGACTTTGGTTCATTGGCACATTTCAAATCAAATTTGACTAAACTTTCAAGCAATTTTTTTCTTTGGCGCGTTTCCATTCAAATTTGACTAAAATTTCATGTGAGTTTTGTTCATTGGAGCATTTTTAATCAAACTTGACTAAAATTTCATGTGAGTTTTGTTTATTGGAGCGTTTTCATCCAGATTTTGTTCATTAGCACATTTCCAATCAAATTTGACAAGAATTTCACATGACTTTGGTTCATTGGCACATTTCAAATCAAATTTAACTAAACTTTCAAGAGAATTTTTTCGTTAGCGCGTTTCTATTCAAATTTGACTAAAATTTCACGTGAGTTTTGTTCATTGGAGCGTTTTCAATTAAATTTGACTAAAATTTTACCTGAGTTTTGTTCATGGGCATGTATCAAATCAAATTTGACTAAAATTTCACGCTAATTTTTTCGTTAGCGCATTTAAAATTAAATTTGACTAAAATATCACCTGGATTTCGTTCATTAACGTGTATCAAATAAAATTTCATCTGAATTTTGATCGTTGGCGAGTCTCTAATCAAATTTTACTAAAATTTCCCATCGATTTTGTTCATTGGCACATTTCCATTAAAATTTTGTTGGAATTTAGTTCATTGGCATGTTTCTAATAAAATTTGACTAAAATTTCGCCAAGATTTTGTTCGTTCGTGCATTTTAGATCGAATTTGACTAAATTTCATCTGGATTTTGTTCGTTGGTGTGTTTCCGATCAAATTTGACTAAAATTTCACACAACTTTGGTTCACTGGCACATTTTGAATCAAATTTGACTAAACTTTCAAGCGGATTTTTCATTGACGCGTTTCCATTCAAATTTGACTAAAATTTCACATCAGCTTTGTTCATTGGAGCGTTCCTAAACAAATTTGACTAAAATTTCACCTGGATTTCATTCATGGGCTTGTATCAAATCAAATTTGACTAAAATTTCATGCTGATTTTTTGGTTGGCACGTTTCAAATAAAATTTTACCCAAGTTTTGTTCATTGTTGCTTTTTCAGTCAAATTTGACTAAAATTTCACCTGAATTTGGTTCATTGGCCCGTCTCCAATCAAATTAGACTAAATTTTCAAGCGGATTTTTTCTTTGGAGTGTTTCCATTCAAATTTGACTAAAATTTCACATGAGTTTTGTTCATTGGACTGTTTCCAATCAAATTTAACTAAAATTTCACTTGGGTTCTTTTATTACCTTGTATCAAATCAAATTTGACTAAAATTTCATCTGAATTTTATTTGTTGGTGCGTTTACCATCAAATTTGACTAAAATTTCATGGGATTTTGTTAATTAGCGTGTTCCTAATCAAATTTGACTAAAATTTCACCATGATTTTGCTCATTGGTGCATTTTGAAATGAATTTGTCTAATAATTCCTATAGATTTTGTTCAATGACGCGTCTCCAATCAAATTTGACTAGAATTTTGCACGACTTTGGTTCATTTGCACATTTCGAATCAAATTTGAGTAAATTTGAAGCGAATTTTTCGTTGACACATTTCCATTCAAATTTGACTAAAATTTCATTGGGATTTTGCTAATTGACATGTTTCTAATCAAATTAGACTAAAATTTCATTAGGATTTTGTTCGTTATTGTGTTTCCAGTCGAGTTCGACTAAAATCTCATCTGGATTTTGTTCATTGGCACGTTTCCAATCAAATTTGACAAGAATTTCACACGACTTTGGTTCATTGGCACATTTCAAATCAAATTTAACAAAATTTCAAGCGGATTTTTTCATTAGCGCATTTCCATTCAAATTTGACTTGAATTTTACTGGCATTTTGTTAATTGGCATGTTTCTAATCAAATTTGACTAGAATTTCACCAGAATTTTGTTCGTCTGATCATTTCAAATCGAATTTAACTAAAATTTCATTTGGATTTTGTTCATTAACACGTTTCAAATCAAATTGGACTAGAATTTCACACCACTTTGGTTCATTGGCACATTTCGAATCAAATTTGACTAAATTTTCAAGTGGATTTTTCATTGGCGCATTTTTATTCAAATTTGACTAAAATTTCACATCAGCATTGTTCATTGGAGCGTTTCCAATCAAATTTAACTAAAATTTCACCCGGGTTTCGTTCATGGGCTTGTATCAAATCAAATTTGACTAAATTTTATGTTGATTTTTTTCGTTGGCACGTTCCAAATCAAATTTTACCTGAGCTTTTTTCATTGGTGCCTTTTCAGTCAAATTTGAATAAAATTTCACCTAAGTTTGGTTCATTGGCCGTTTTCAATCAAATTTGACTAAAATTTCACATGACTTTGTTCATAGGCACATTTCGAATCAAATTTGACTAAACTTTCAAGCGGATTTTTTCGTTGGAGTGTTTCCATTCAAATTTGACTAAAATTTCACACGAGTTTTGTTCATTGGACCGTTTCCAACTTCGACTAAAATTTTCCCTAGGTTCGTTTATTGCCTTGTATCAAATCAAATTTGACTAAAATCTCAGCTGAATTTTGTTCGTTGGCGCGTTTACCATCAAATTTGACTAAAATTTCACACGAGTTTGGTTCATTGGTGCGATTCCAATCAAATTTGACTAAAATTTCACAGAGATTTTGTTAATTGGCGTGTTTCTAATCAAATTTGACTAAATTTTCCCAACTTTTTGCTCATTAGTGCATTCCCAATTGAATTTATCTGAAGTTTCATCTGGATTTTGTTCAACGGCGTGTTTACAATCAAATTTGACTAAAATTTTGCACGACTTTGGTTCATTGGCACATTTCGAATCAAATTTGACTAAATTTCAAGTGAATTTTTCGTTGGCGCATTTCCATTCAAATTTGACTAAAATTTTAATGGGATTTTTTCAATTGGCCTGATTCTAATCAAATTAGACTAAAATTTCATTAGGATTTTGTTCGTTATTGCATTTCCAGTCGAATTTGACTAACATTTCATCTAGATTTTGTTCATAGATGCATTTCCAATCAAATTTGACTAGAATTTCGCACGACTTTGGTTCATTGGCACATTTCTAATCAAATTTAACTAAATTTCAAACGAATTTTTTTGTTGGCGCTTTTCCATTCAAATTTGACTTAAATTTCACCGCCATTTTGTTAATTGGTGTGTTTCTAATCAAATTTGACTAAAATTTCACCAGAATATTTTTTGTTAGTATGTTCGTAATCGAATTTGACTAAATATTTTTCTGGATTTTGTTCATTGGGGCATTTCCAATCAAATTTGACTAGAGTTTCACACGACTTTGGTTCATTGGTACATTTCGAACTAAATTTGACTAAACTTTCAAGCGGAATTTTTCACTGCCATGTTTCCAATCGAATTTGACTAAAAATTCGCACGAGTTTTTGTCATTAGAGCGTTTCCAATCAAAGTTGACTAAAATTTCACTTGGGTTTCATTCATTGGCGCGTATCAAATTAAATTTGACTAAAATTTCATCTGAATTTTTTTCATTGGAGAATTTTCAATCAAATTGGACTAAAATTTCACCTAAGTTTCGTTCATTAGCACGTTTACATTCAAATCTGGCTAAAATTTCACATGACTTTGGTTCATTGACACATTTTGACTTAAATTTGACAACAATTTCATGTGGATTCTTTGGTTGGCACGTTTCCAATCAAATTTGACTAAAATTTCACTGAAATTTAGTTCATTGGTGAGTTTCTAATCAAATTTGACTAAAATTTCACCAGGATTTTGTTCGTTAGTACGTTTCAAATCAAACTCAACTGAAATATCATCGGGATTTAGTTCATTGTCGCATTTCTTATCAAATTTGACTAAAATTTAACATGAGTTTTGTTCATTGGTGCGTTTTCAATCAAATTTGACTAAAATTTCACATGAATTTCATTCATTGGCTTGTTTCTAATCAAATTTGACTAAAATTTCATAGGGATTTTATTTGTTCGTGCATTTCTAATCAAATTTGACTAAAAGTTCATCCGGATTTTGTTCATTGGCGCGTAATTTCACAAGACTTTGGTTCATTGGCACATTTCGAATCAAATTTGACTAAACTTTCAAATGGATTTTTTCGATGCTCGTTTCTATTCAAATTTGACTAAAATTTCACATGATTTTCGTTCATTTGAGCGTTTCCAATCAAATTTGACTAAAATTTTATGCTAATTTTTTCGTTAAGGTATTTCAAATCAAATTTGACTAAAATTTCTTATAGATTTCGTTCATTGAAGTGTATCAAATAAAATTTGACTAAAATTCCATTCGAATTTTGTTCCTTGGCGAGTCTGCAATGAAATTTTATTAAAATTTCCCACGGGTTCGGTTTATTGGTGTGATTCCAATCAAATTTGAATAAAATTTCACCGAAACTTTGTTAATTAGATTGTTTCTAATCAAATTTGACTAAAATTTTCCCAGGATTTTGCTCATTAGTGCATTCCAATCGAATTTGTCTGAAATTTCATCTGGATTTTGTTCAACTGTGTGTTTACAATCAAATTTGACTAGAATTTAGCACGACTTTGGTTCATTGGCACATTTCGAATCAAATTTGACTAAATTTCAAGCGGATTTTTCATTGGTATGTTTTCATTAAAATTTAACTAAAATATCACTGGAATTTAGTTCATTGGAGTGTTTTAAATCAAATTTGACTAAATTTCAAGCGGATTTTTCATTGGTATGTTTTCATTAAAATTTAACTAAAATATCACTGGAATTTAGTTCATTGGAGTGTTTTAAATCAAATTTGACTAAAATTTCACCAAGCTTTTGCTCGTTAGTACGTTTCCTATCGAATTTGACTAAAATTTCATCTAGATTTCGTTCATTGGCGCGTTTCTAATCAAATTTGACTAGTATTTCGCTCGACTTTGGTTCATTGGTACATTTCAAATCAAATTTGACTAAACTTTCAAGTGAATTTTTTCGTTGCCGTGTTTCCATTCAAATTTGACTAAAATTTCGTATCAGTTTTGCTCATTGGAGCGTTTTCAATCAAATTTGACAAAAATTTCACTAGGGCTTTGTTCACAGGCTTGTATCAAATTAAATTTGAATGAAATTTAATGCTGATTTTTTAATTGGCGCGTTTCAAATCAAATTTGACTAAAAATTCTCCTGAATTTCGTTCATTGACATGTATCAAATAAAATTTGACTAAAATTTCATCTGACTTTTGATCGTTGGCAAGTCTCCAATCAAATTTTACTAAAATTTCCCATGGGTTTGGTTTATTGACGCGTTTTCATTCAAATTTAACTAAAATTTAATTGGAATTTAGTTCATTGGAGTGTTTCTAATCAAATTTGATTAAAATTTCACCAGGCTTTTGTTCGTTAGTCCGTTTCCTATCAAATTTTATTAAAATTTCATCTGAATTTTGTTCATTGGTGTGTTTCCAATCAAATTTGACTAGTATTTCACACAACTTTGGCTTATTGGCAGATTTCAAATCAAATTTGACAAAACTTTCAAGCGGATTTTTTCGTTGGCGTGTTTCCATTCAAATTTCACTAAAATTTCTCATCAACTTTGTTCACTGGAGAGTTTTCAATCAAATTTGACTAAAATTTCACCTGGATTTCATTCATGGGCTTGTATCAAATCAAATTTGACTAAAATTTCATGTCGATTTTTTGTTTGGTGCATTTCAAATCAAATTTTACCAGAGTTTTGTTCATTGGTACTTTTTCAGTCAAATTTGACTGAAAATTCACTTGAGTTTGGTTCATTGGCCCGTTTCCAATCAAATTTGACTAAAATTTCACATGACTTTGCTCATTGGCACATTTCGAATTAAATTTGACTAAACTTTCAAACATATTTTTTCGTTAGCTCGTTTTCACTCAAATTTGACTAAAATTTCACACGAGTTTTGTTCATTGGAGCGTTTCCAATCAAATTTGACTAAAATTTCACTTGGGTTCGTTCATGGCCTTGTATCAAATCAAATTTGACTAACATTTCATCTGAATTTTGTTCGTTGGTGCGTTTCCCATCAAATTTGACTAAAATTTCACATGGGTTTTGTTCATTGGCGTGATTCCAATCAAATTTGATGAAAATTTCACTCGAATTTTGTTAATTGGAGTGTTTCTAATCAAATATGACTAAAATTTCTCCAGGATTTTGCTCATTAGTGTGTTTCCAATCAAATTTGACTAAAATTTCATCTGGATTTTGTTCATTGGGGTGTTTCCAATCAAATTTGACTAGAATTTTACACGACTTTGGTTCATTGGCATATTTCGAATCAATTTGACTAAATTTCAAGCGAATTTATTGTTGGCGTGTTTTTATTCAAATTTGACTAAAATTTCATTGGGATTTTGTTAATTGGCTTGTTTCTAATCAAATTTGACTAAAACTTCACCATAATTTTGTTCGTTAGTGCATTTCCAATCGAATTTGACTAAAATTTCTTATGGCTTTTGTTCGTAGGTGCGTTTCCAATCAAATTTAACTAGATTTTCGCACGAATTTGGTTCTTGGCATATTTTAAATCAAATTTGACTAAACTATCAAGCGAATTTTTTCGTTGGCACATTTCCATTCAAATTTGACTAAAATTTCGCATGAGCTTTGTTCATTGGAGCGTCTTCAATCAAAGTTGATTAAAATTTTCCCAGGGTTTCATTCATTGGCGTGCATTAAATCAAATTTGACTCAAATTTCATCTGAATTTTATTCATTGGTGCATTTCTTATCAAATTTTACAAGAATTTCATGCGACTTTGGTTTATTGGCACATTTCAAATCAAATTTGACAAAATTTCAAGCAGATTTTTTCGTTGGTGCGTTTCCATTCAAATTTGACTAAAATTTCACCGGAATTTTGTTAATTGCCATGTTTATAATCCAATTTGACTAACTTTTCACTAGAATTTTGTTCTTTAGTGCGTTTCCAATCGAATTTGACTAACATTTCGTCTGGATTTTGTTCATTGACGCCTTTCCAATCAAATTTGGCTACAGTTTCACTTGAATTCGGTTCATTGGCACATTTCAAATTAAGTTTAAAAAAATTTCAAGCGGATTTTTTTGTTGGCGCTATTCCGATCAAATTTGACTAAATTTTCACATGAGTTATGTTCATTGGCACGTTTTCAGTCAAATTGACTAACATTTCACTTGGATTTCGTTCATTGGCGTGTTTCTAATCAAATTTGACTAAAATTTCACTTGGATTTTGTTCGTTCGTGCGTTTCAAATCGAATTTGACTAAAATTTCATCTGGATTTTCTTCATTAGCATCTTTACAATCAAATTTGACTAGAATTTCACATGACTTTGGTTCATGACACATTTTGAATCAAATTTAACCAAACTTTCAAGCGAATTTTTTTGTTGGCTCATTTCCAATCAAATTTCATGTGGGTTTTTTGGTTGGCACGTTTCCAATCAAATTTGACTAAATTCTCCTAGATTTCGTTCATTGGTGTATTTCTAATCAAATTTTACTAAAATCTCACTAGGATTTTGTACGTTCATGCGTTTCAAATCGAATTTGACTAAAAATTCATCTGAATTTTGTTCGTCAGCGCGTTTCCTATCAAATTTGACTAGAATTTCACATGGCTTTGGTTCATTGGCACATATCGAATCAACTTTGACTAAACTTTCGAGCGGATATTTTCATTTGTGCGTTTCCTATAAAATTTGACTAAAATTTCACATGAGTTTCATTCATTGGAGCGTTTCCAATCAAAGTTGACTAAAATTTCACCTAGGTTTCATTCATGGGCTTGTATCAAATCAAATTTGACTAAAATTTCAAGCTTATTTTTTCTTTGGCACATTTCAAGTCAAATTTGACTAAAATTTTGTCTGAATTTCGATCAATAACATGTATCAAATAAAATTTAAAAAAATTTCGTCTAAATTTTGTTCGTTAGCGAGTTTCCAATCAAATTTTACTAAAATTTCCCAAGGATTTGGTTCATTGGTGCGTTTCCATTAAAATTTATAAAAAATTTCATCGGATTTAGTTCATTGGCATGTTTCTAATCAAATTTAACTAAAATTCCACCAGAATTTTGTTCGTTAGTGTGTTTCACAATAAATTTGACTAAGATTTCGTCTGGATTTTGTTCATTGGCGCTTTTTCAGTCAAATTTAACTAAAATTTCACTTGAGTTTGGTTCATTGGCCCGTTTTCAATCAAATTTGACTAAAATTTCACATGACTTTGTTTCATTGGCACATTTCGATTCAAATTTAACTAAACTTTCAAGTGGATTTGGTTCATTGGCACATTTCGAATCAAATTTAACAAAAATTTCAAGTGGATTTTTTCGTTGGCGTGTTTCCATTCAAATTTGACTAAAACTTCACATGAGTTTGTTCATTGGAGCATTTCCAATCAAATTTGACTAAAATTTCACTTGGGTTCATTCATGTGCTTGTATCAAATCAAATCTGACAAAAAATTTATCTGAATTTTGTTCATTGGCGCGTTTCCCATCAAATTTGAGTAGAATTTCATATGACTTTGATTCATTGGTACATTTCGAATCAAATTTAAGTAAACTTTCTAGTGGATTTTTTCATTGACACGTTTCCATTCAAATTTGACTAAAATTTCACCTGAGTTTCATTCATAGGCTCATATCAAATCAAACCTAACTAAAATTTCATGCTAATTTTTTACGTTGGCCCGTTTCAAATCAAATTTGACAAAAATTTCGCTTGGATTTCGTTCATTGAAGTGTATCAAATAAAATTTGACTAAAATTTCATCTGAATTTTGTTCGTTGACGAGTCTCCAATCAAATTTTACTAAAATTTCCCATGAGTTTGGCTCATTGGTACGTTTCCATTAAAATTTAATTAAAACTTCACCAAGATTTAGTTCATTGGCGTGTTTCTAATCAAATTTGATGAAAATTTCACCAGAATTTTCTTCTTTGGAGCGTTTCACAACAAATTTAACTAAGATTTCATTTGAATTTTGTTCATTGGCTTTTTCAGTCAAATTTGACTAAAATCTCACTTGAATTTGGTTCATTGGCCCGTTTCCAATCAAATTTGACTAAAATTTCACATGACATTTACTCATTGGCACATTTTGAATCAAATTTGGCCAAACTTTCAAGCAGATTTTTTCGTTAGCATGTTTCCATTAAAATATGACTAAAATTTCGCATGTGTTCTGTTCATTGGAGCGTTTCTAATCAAATTTGACTAAAATTTCACCTGGGTTCGTTCATGGGCTTGTATCAAATCAATTTTCACAAAAATATTATTTGAATTTTGTTCATTGGCGCATTTCCCAGCAAATTTGACTAGAATTTCACATGACTTTGATGCATAGGCACATTTCGAATCAAATTTGACTAAACTTTCAACC
>NW_019248554.1:31085-47241 GCF_002742605.1 Olea europaea var. sylvestris | reverse complement strand
GGTTCATTGCCCCGTTTCAATCAAATCTGACTAAAATTTCACATGACTTTGTTTGTAGGCACATTTCGAATCAAAGTTGACTAAACTTTCAAGCAGATTTTTTCGTTGGGGCGTTCCCATTCAAATTTGACTAAAATTTCACAAGAGTTTTGCTCATTGGACCGTTTCTAATAAAATTTGACTAAAATTTCACCTGGATTCATTTATTGTCTTGTATCAAATCAAATTTGACTAAAATTTCATCTGAATTTTCTTCGTTAGCACGTTTACCATCAAATTTGACTAAAATTTCACATGGGTTTGGTTCATTGACGCGATTCCAATCAAATTTGACTAAAATTTCACCAAAATTTTGTTAATTAGAGTGTTTCTAATCGAATTTGACTGAAATTTCACCCTGATTTTGCTCCTTAGTGCATTTTCAATCAAATTTGCCTAAAATTTCATCTGGATTTTGCTCAATGGTGCGTTTACAATCCAATTTGACTAGTATTTCACACGACTTTGGTTCATTGGTACATTTCGAATCAAATTTGACTAAATTTCAAGCGAATTTTTCGTTGGCGCATTTCCATTCAAGTTTGACTAAAATTTCACTGGGATTTTGTTAATTGGCTTGTTTCTAATCAAATTAAACTAAAATTTCACTAGGATTTTATTTGTTATTGCATTTCCAGTCGAATTTGACTAAAATTTCATCTGGATATTGTTCATTGACGTGTTTCCAATCAAATTTGATTAGAATTTCACACGACTTTAGTAAATTGGCACATTCCGAATCAATTTTGACTAAATTTCAAGCGGATTTTTTCATTGGTGCTTTTCCATTCAAATTTGACTGAAATTTCACCCGCTTTTTTTTTAAATTAGCGTGTTTCTAATCAAATTTAACGAAAATGTCACCAAGATTTTGATCGTTAGTGCGTTCCCAATCGAATTTGACTAAATTTTTTGCTAGATTTTGTTCATTGAGGCTTTTCCAATGAAATTTGAGTAGAATTTCACATGACTTTGGTTCATTGGTACATTTTGAATTAAATTTTACTAAACTTTCAAGTGGATTTTTTCGTTACAGTATTTTCTTTCAAATTTGACTAAAATTTCACATGAGTTTTGGTCATTGGAGCGTTTCCAATCAAAGTTGACTAAAATTTCACCAGGGTTTCATTCGTTGGCATGTATCAAATCAAATTTGACTAAAATTTCATTTGAATTTTGTTCATTGGAGAGTTTTCAAATAGATTGACTAAAATTTTACCAAACTTTCGTTCATTGGCACGTTTACATTCAAATTTGACTAATATTTCACATGACTTTGGTTCATTGGCACATTTCGATTCAAATTTGACTACAACTTCAAGCGGATTTTTTGTTGGCACATTTTCAATCTTATTTAACAAAAATTTCACACGGGTTTGGCTAATTGGCACATTTCCAATCAAATTTAACTAAATTTTTTCTGAAATTTAGTTGGTTGGCGAGTTTCTAATCAAATTTGACTAAAATTTCACTAGGATTTTATTCGTTAGTGCGTTTCAAATCAAACTCGATTGAAATTTCATCAGAATTTAGTTCATTGTCACGTTTCTAAACAAATTTGACTAAAATTTAACATGAGTTTTGTCATTGGTGCATTTTCAATCAAATTTGACCGAAATTTCACCTGGATTTCGTTCGTTGGCATGTTTCTAGCCAAATTTGACTAAAATTTCACAAGAATTTTAATCGTTCGTATGTTTCCAATCGAATTTGACTAAAAGTTCATCTAGATTTTGTACATTGGCGCGTAATTTCACTAAACTATGGTACATTTCGAATCAAATTTGACTAAAATTTCAAGCGGATTTTTTCGTTCCTCGTTTCTAATCAAATTTGACTAAAATTTCGCATGATTTTCATTCATTGGAGTGTTCCCAAACAAATTTGACTAAAATTTCTCCTAGATTTCATTCATTGACATGTATCGAAAAAAATTTGACTAAAATTTCGCATGATTTTCATTCATTGGAGTGTTCCCAAACAAATTTGACTAAAATTTCTCCTAGATTTCATTCATTGACATGTATCGAAAAAAATTTGACTAAAATTTCATCCGAATTTTCTTGGCGAGTCTCCAATCAAATTTTACTAAAATTTTCCATGGGTTTGGTTCATTGGCGCATTTTCATTAAAATTTAACTAAATTTTCACCAAGATTTAGTTCATTTGCGTGTTTCTAATCAAATTTGACTAAAATTTCATCTGGATTTTGTTCGTTAGTGTATTTCGCATCAAATTTGACTAAGATTTCATCTGAATTTTGTTCATCGGCGCTTTTTCAGTCAAATTTGACTAAAATTTCTTTCGAGTTTGGTTCATTGACCCGTTTCCAATCAAATTTGACTAGAATTTCCCATGACTTAGGTTCATTGACACATTTCATATCAAATTTTGATTAAATCTTCAAGTGGATTTTTTTGTTGGCGCGTTTTGATTCAAATTTGACTAAAATTTCACACGAGTTTTGTTCATTGGAGCGTTTCCAATCAAATTTGTCTAAAATTTCACCTGGGTTCGTTCATGGGCTTGTATCAAATCAATTTTGATTAAAATTTCATCTGAATTTTGTTCGTTGGCACGTTTCCCATCAAATTTGACTAAAATTTCAATAAGTTGGGTTCATTGGTGTGATTCCAATCAAATTTGACTATAATTTAATCAGGATTCTGTTAATTGGCATTTTAATTAAATTTGACTAAAATTTTTCGAGGATTTTGTTTGTTAGTACGTTTCCAATCGAATTTGATTAATTTTATCTGGATTTTGTTCATTGGCGCATTTCCAATCAAATTTGGCTAGAATTTCTCTCAACTTTGGTTCATTTACACATTTCGAATCAAATTTGACCAAATGTCAATGGAATTTTTCGTTGGCGCATTTCAATTCAAATTTGACTAAAATTTCTCTAGAATTTTGTTAATTGGCGTGTTTCTAATCAAATTTGACTAAAATTTCACCAGGATTTTGATCATTAGTGCCTTTCCTATCGAATTTGACTAAAATTTCATTTGAATTTTGTTCATTGGCGTGTTTCCAATCAAATTTGACTATAATTTCACGCGACTTTGGTTCATTGGCACATTTCAAATCAAATTTGATTAAACTTTTAAGTGGATTTTTCTTTGGCGCGTTTCCATTCAAAGTTGACTAAAATTTCTCCAGGTTTCATTCATGGGCTTATATCAAATCAAATTTGACCAAAATTTGGCCTGGATTTCATTCATTGGTGTATATCAAATAAACATTGACTAAAATTTCATCGAAAATTTGATCGTTGGCGAGTCTCCAATCAAAATTTTCTAAAATTTTTCCGGGGTTTGGTTCATTGGCATGTTTCCATTAAAATTTAGCTAAAATTTCACTGGAATTTAGTTCATTAGCATGTTTCTAATCAAATTTGACTAAAATTTCACCAAGATTTTGTTCGTTCGTGCATTTCAAATTGAATTTGACTAAAATTTCATCTGGATTTTGTTCATTGGCACGTTTTCAATCAAATTTGACTAGAATTTCACATGACTTTGGTTCGTTGGCACATTTCAAATCAAATTTGACCAAGCTTTCCAGCAAATTTTTCATTGGCGTGTTTCCATTCAAATTTGACTAAAATTTCACATCAACTTTGTTCATTGGAGTGTTTCCAATCAAATTTGACTAAAATTTCACCTAGGTTTCATTCATGGGCTTGTATCAAATCAAGTTTGGCTAAAATTTCATGCCGATTTTCTCATTGGCACGTTTTAAATCAGATTTTAACTGAGTTTTGTTCGTTGGTGCATTTTTAATCAAATTTGACGAAAATTTCACCTGCATTTTGTTCATTGGTCCGTTTCGAATCAAATTTGACTAAAATTTCACATGACTTTGTTTATAGGCACATTTCGAATCAAATTTGACTAAACTTTCAAGCAAATATTTTTGTTGGGGCGTTTCCATTCAGATTTGACTAAAATTTCACACGAGTTTTGTTCATTTCCATTCAAATTTGACTAAAATTTCACTTGATTTCGTTTATTGCCTTGTATCAAATCAAATTTGACTAAAATTTCATTTGAATTTTGTTCGTTGGCGCATTTCCATTCAAATTTGACTAAAATTTCACAGTGATTTTGTTAATTGGCTGGTTTCTAATCAAATTAGACTAAAATTGTGCCAGAATTTTGTTTGTTATTGCGTTTCCAGTTGAATTTGAATAAAATTTCATCTGAATTTTGTTCATTGGTGTGTTTCCAATCAAATTTGACTAGAATTTCACGCGACTTTGGTTCATTGGCACTTTTCGAATAAAATTTGACTAAATTGCAAGCAGATTTTTTCGTTGGTGCTTTTTCATTCAAATTTGACTGAAATTTCATCGGCATTTTTTTAATTGGCGTGTTTCTAATCAAATATGATGAAAATGTCACCAGGATTTTGTTTGTTAGTGCATTCCCAATCGAATTTGACTAAATTTTCTGCTAGATTTTGTTCATTGGGGCGTTTCCAATGAAATTTGACTTGAATTTTGCACGATTTTGGTTCATTGGTACATTTCGAATTAAATTTAAGTAAACTTTCATGCAGATTTTTTCGTTACCGTGTTTTCATTCAAATTTGACTAAAGTTTCACATGAGTTTTGGTCGTTGGAGCGTTTCCAATCAAAGTTGGCTAAAATTTCACCAGGGTTTCATTCATTGGCGTGTATCAAATCAAATTTGACTAAAATTTCATTTGAATTTTGTTCATTGGAGAGTTTTCAATTAGATTGGACTAAAAATTTCACCTAAGTTTCGTTCATTGGCGCGTTTACATTCAAATTTGACTAAAATTTTGCATGACTTTTGTTCAATGGCACATTTCGAATCACATTTGACTACAATTTCATGCGCTTTTTTTTTGTTGGCATGTTTCCAATCAAATTTGATTAAAATTTCACAAGGTTTGGCTAATTGGTGTGTTTCCAGTCAAATTTAAGTACCGGAATTTAGTTTATTGGCGAGTTTCTAATCAAATTTGACTAAAATTTCACCAGGATTTTGTTCGTTAGTGTGTTTCAAATCAAACTCGACTGAAATTTCATTGAGATTTAGTTCATTGTCGCGTCTCTAATCAAATTTGACTAAAATATAACATGTGTTTTGTTCATTGGTGCATTTACAATCAAATTTGACTAAAATTTCACCTAGATTTCGTTCATTGGCATGTTTCTAATCAAATTTGACTAAAATTTCACAAGGATTTTAGTCGTTCGTGCATTTCCAATCAAATTTGACTAAAAGTTCATCTGGATTTTGTTCATTAGCACGTAATTTCACTAAACTTTGGTTCATTGGCACATTTCGAATCAAATTTGACTAAACTTCCAAGCGAATTTTTTCGTTCCTCATTTCTATTCAAATTTGACTAAAATTTCACATGATTTTCGTTCATTGGAGCGTTTTTGATCAAATTTGACTAAAATTTCATATGAATTTCGTTCATGGGCTTGTATCAAATCAAATTTGACTAAAATTTAATGCTGATTTTTTCGTTAGAGTGTTTCAAATCAAATTTGACAAAAATTTCTCCTACATTTCGTTCATTGATGTGTATCAAATAAAATTTGACTAAAATTTTATTCGAATTTCGTTCATTGGCGAGTCTCCAATCAGATTTTACTAAAATTTCCCATGGGATTGATTCATTAGCGCGTTCCCATTAAAATTTAACTAAAATTTCACCAAGATTTAGTTCATTGGCATGTTTTTAATCAAATTTGACTGAAATTTCAACAAGATTTTGTTTGTTAGTGCATTTCACATCAAATTTGACTAAGATTTTATCTGGATTTTGTTCATTGGCGCTTTTTCAATCAAATTTGACTAAAATTTCTTCTGAATTTGGTTCATTGGCCCGCTTCCAATCAAATTTGACTAGAATTTCACATGACTTTGGTTCATTGGCACATTTTGAATCAAATTTGATTAAATTTTCAAGCGAATTTTTTCGTTGGCGCGTTTTGATTCAAATTTGACTAAAATTTCACACCAATTTTGTTCATTGGAACTTATCCAATCAAATTTGTCTAAAATTTCACCCGGGTTCGATCATGGGTAGTATCTAATCAAATTTGATTAAAATTTCATTTGAGTTTTGTTCGTTGGCACATTTCCCATCAAATTTGACTAAAATTTCTCATAGGTTGGGTTCATTGGTGTGTTTCAATCAAATTTGACTAGAATTTAATCAGGATTTTGTTAATTGGCATTTTTAATTAAATTTGACTAAAATTTCTTGAGGATTTGGTTTGTTAGTGTATTTCCAATCGAATTTGATTAATTTCATTTGGTTTGGTTCATTGGCACGTTTTCAATCAAATTTGGCTAGAATTTCTGTTAACTTTGGTTCATTGGCACATTTCGGATCAAATTTGACCAAATTTCGAGCGGATTTTTCATTAGAGCGTTTCCATTCAAATTTGACTAAAATTTCTCTAGGATTTTGTTATTTGGCGTGTTTCTAATCAAATTTGACTAAAATTTGACCAGAATTTTGATCGTTAGTGCGTTTCCTATCGAATTTGACTAAAATTTCATTTGAATTTTATTCATTGGCGCGTTTCCAATCAAATTTGACCAGAATTTCACACGATTTTGGGTCATTGGCACATTCCAAATCAAATTTTACAAAACTTTCAACCGGATTTTTTCTTTGGCACGTTTACCGTCAAATTTGACTAGAATTTCACATGAGTTTGGTTCATTGGCACATTTTGTTAATTGGCGTGTTTCTAATCAAGTTTGACTAAAATTTCACCAGGATTTTGCACATTAGTGCATTTCCAATTGAATTTGTCTAAAATTTCATTTCAATTTTGTTCAATGGCACGTTTCCAATAAAATTTGACTAGAATTTCGCATGACTTTGGTTCATTGGCACATTTTGCATCAAATTTGACTAAAATTTCGGTGGGATTTTGTTAATTGGCGTGCTTCTAATCAAATTAGACTAAAATTTCACTTGAATTTTGTTTGTTATTGCATTTCCTATCGAATTTGACTAAAATTTCATCTGAATTTTGTTCATTGCCGTGTTTCCAATCAAATTTGACTAGAATTTCACACGATTTTGGTTCATTGGAACATTTCGAATCAAATTTGATTAAATTTCTAGCGGATTTTTTCGTTGGCAATTTTCCATTCAAATTTGACTTTAATTTCACCATCATTTTGTTAATTGGCGTGTTTCTAATTAATTTTGACGAAAATTTCACCAGGATTTTGTTCGTTAGTGTGTTCCCAATCGAATTTGACTAAATTTTCTTCTGAATTTTGTTCTTTGGGGGCATTTCCAATCAAATTTGACTAGAATTTCACACGACTTTGTTTCATTGGTACATTTTGAATTAAGTTTGACTGAATTTTCGAGCGGATTTTTTCGTTGCCGTGTTTTCATTCAAATTTGACTAAAATTTCACATGAGTTTTGGTCATTGGAGCATTTCCAATCAGAGCTGACTAAAATTTCACCAGGGTTTCATTCATTGGCATGTATTAAATCAAATTTGACTAAAATTTCATCTGAATTCTGTTCATTGGAGAGTTTACAAGGACTAAAATTTCACCTAAGTTTCGTTAATTGGCTCGTTTACATTCAAATTTGACTAAAATTTCACATAACTTTGGTTCATTGGCACATTTCGAATCAAATTTGACTACAATTTCTTGTAGGTTTTGTGATTGGCACGTTTCCATTCAAATTTGACTAAAATTTCAGTAGGGTTTGGCTTATTGGCGCGTTTTCGATCAAATTTAACTAAAATTTCACCGGACTTTAGTTCATTAGCGAGTTTCTAATTAAATTTGACCAAAATCTCAGCAAGATTTTTTTTGTTAGTACGTTTCAAATCAAACTCGACTGAAATTTCATCGAGATTTAGTTCATTATCGCGTTTCTAATCAAATTTGACTAAAATTTAACATGAGTTTTGTTCATTGGTTCGTTTTCTATCAAATTTGACTAAAATTTCACCTGAATTTCATTCGTTGGCATGTTTCTAATCAAAGTTGACTAAAATTTCACAAGGATTTTATTCGTTCATGTGTTTCCAATCGAATTTAACTAAAAGTTCATTTGGATTTTGTTCATTGGCACATTTTCAATTAAATTTGACTAGAATTTCACTAGACTTTGGTTCATTGGCACATTTCGAATCAAATTTGACTAAACTTTCAAGTGAAATTTTTCGTTACTCGTTTTTTTTTTCAAAATTGACTAAAATTTCACATAACTTTCATTTATTGGTCCGTTTCCAATCAAATTTGACTAAAAATTTCACCTTAGTTTCGTTCATGGGCTGGTATCAAATCAAATTTAACTAAAATTTCAAGATGATTTTTTCATTAGGGCATTTCAAATCAAATTTGACTAAAATTTCTCTTAGATTTCGTTCATTGACGTGTATCAAATAAAATTTGACTAAAATTTCATCCAAATTTTGTTCCTTGGTGAGTCTCCAATTAAATTTTACTAAAATTTCCCATGGGTTTGATTCATTGGCGCGTTTCCATTAAAATTTAACAAAATTTCATCGAGATTTAGTTCATTGATGTGTTTCTAATCAAATTTGACTAAAATTTCACCAGAATTTTGTTCGTTAGTGCATTTCACATCAAATTTGGCTAAGATTTCATCTGGATTTTGTTCATTGGCGCATTTTCAATCAAATTTGACTAAAATTTCTTCCGAGTTGGGTTCATTGGCCCATTTCCAATGAAATTTGACTCGAAATTCACATGACTTTGGTTCATTGGTACTTTCGAATCAAATTTGAATAAACTTTCAAGCGGATTTTATCGTTGGCGCGTTTTGATTCAAATTTGACTAAAATTTCACGCGAGTTTTGTTCATTGAAGCGTTTTTAATCAAATTTGATTGCAATTTCACATTGGTTCATTCATAGGCTTGTATCAAATCAAATTTGATTAAAATTTCATCTGAATTTTGTTCGTTGGCACATGTCCCATCAAATTTAACTAAAATTTCTCATAGGTTTGGTTCATTGGTGTGATTCCAATCAAATTTGACTAGAATTTAAATGGGATTTTGTTAGTTGGCATGTTTTTAAATAAACTTGATTAAAATTTGCCCAAGATTTGGTTTGTTAGTGCGTTTCTAATTGAATTTGATTAATTTCATCTGGATTTTGTTCATTGGCACATTTCGAATCAAATTTGACCAAATTTCAAGCAAATTTTTTTGTTGGCGCATTTCCATACAAATTTGACTAAAATTTCACAGGGATATTGTTATTTGGCGTGTTTCTAACCAAATTTGACAAAAATTTCACCAGGATTTTGTTCGTTAGTGCGTTTCCTATCGAATTTGACTAAAATTTCATTTGGATTTTGTTTTTTGGCGCGTTTCCAATCAAATTTGACTTGAATTTCACACGACTTTAGTTCGTTGGCACATTTTGAATGAAATGTGACTAAACTTTTAAGCGGATTTTTTTGTTGGCGCATTTCCATTCAAATTTGACTGAAATTTCATATGAGTTTTGTTTATTGTAGCGTTTCCAATCTAATTTGACAAAAATTTCATTGGGGTTTCGTTCACGGGCTTGTACCAAATCAAATTTTACCAAAATTTCATGCTGATCTTTTCATTGGCGCTTTTCAAATTAAATTTGACTAAAATTTCTCCTAGATTTCGTTCATTGACATGTATCAAAAAATTTTGACTAAAATTTCATCTGACTTTTGATCGTTGGCGAGTCTCCAATCAAATTTTACTAAAATTTCCCATGGGTTTGGTTCATTGGCATGTTTCCATTAAAATTTAACTAAATTTCATCGGAATTTAGTTCAATAGAGTGTTTCTAATCAAATTTGACTAAAATTTCACAAGGATTTTGTTCGTTAGTACATTTCCTGTCGAATTTGACTAAAATTTCATCTGAATTTTATTCATTGGCTCGTTTCCAATCAAATTTGACTAGAATTTCGCACGACTTTGGTTCATTGGCACATTTCGAATCAAATTTGACTAAACTTTCTATCGAATTTTTTTGTTGGCGTGTTTCTATTCAAATTTGACTATAATTTCACACCAGCTTTGTTCATTGGAAAGTTTTCAATCAAATTTGACATAAATTTCACATAGGTTTCATTCATGGGCTTGTATCAAATAAAATTTGACAACAATTTCATGCTGATTTTTCCGTTGGCGCGTTTCAAATCAAATTTTACCAGAGTTTGTTCATTGGAGCTTTTTCAATCAAATTTGACTAAAACTTCACCTGAGTTTGGTTCATAGACCCATTTCCAATCAATTTTGACTAAAATTTCACATGACTTTGTTCATTGGCACATTTTGAATTAAATTTGACTAAACATTCAAGCTGATTTTTTCGTTGGCTTGTTTCCATTCAAATTTGACTAAAATTTCACTCGAGTTTTGTTCAATGGAATGTTTCCAATCAAATTTGATTAAAATTTCACCTGGATTTGTATATGGCCGTGTATCAAATCAAATTTGACTAAAATTTCATATGAATTTTGTTTGTTGGCACATTTCCCATCAAATTTGACAGAAATTTCACATGGGTTTGGTTCATTGGCGGGATTCCAATCAAATTTGACTAAAATTTCACCGGAATTTTGTTAATTGGCGTGTTTCTAAAAAAATTTGACTAAAGTTTCACTAGGATTTTGCACATTAGTACGTTTCCAATAAAATTTGACTAAAATTTCATCTGAATTTTGTTCATTGGCGCGTTTCTAGACAAAATTGACTAGAATTTCGTACGACTTTGGTTCATTGGCACATTTCGAATCAAATTTGACTACATTTCAAGCTGATTTTTCGTTGGCGTGTTTCCATTCAAATTTGTTTAAAATTTCACTGGGATTTTGTTAGTTAGCATGTTTCTAATCAAATTTGACTAAAACTTCACCAGGTTTTTGTTCGTTAGTACATTTCCAATCGAATTTGACTAAAATTTCATCTGTATTTTGTTCATTGGCACGTTCCCAATCAAATTTAAGGAGATTTTCACACGAATTTGGTTCATTTGCATATTTTGAATCAAATTTGACTAAACGTTCAAGCGAATTTTTTCGTTGGCACATTTTCATTCAAATTTGGCTAAAATTTCACATGAGTTTTTGTTCATTGGAGCATTTCCAATCAAAGTTGATTAAAATTTCACCAGGGTTTCATTCATTGGCATGTATCAAATCAAATTTGACTAAAATTTCATCTGAATTTTGTTCATTGGTGCGCTTCCCATCAAATTTGACAAGAATTTCACGCGACTTTGGTTTGTTAGCACATTTCAAATCAGATTTGTCAAAATTTCAAGCAGATTTTTTCGTTGGTGTGTTTTCATTCAAATTTGACTAAAATTTCATGGAATTTTGTTAATTGGTGTATTTCTAATCCAATTCGACTAACATTTCACTAGAATTTTGTTCGTTAGTGCGTTTCCAATTGAATTTGACTAACATTTCATTTGGATTTTGTTCATTGGCGCGTTTCCTTTCAAATTTGACAACAATTTCACATGAATTTGGTTCAATGGCACATTTCGAATCAAGTTTAAAAAAAAATTCAAGCGAATTTTTTCGTTGGTGCGAATCCAATCAAAATTGACTAAAATTTCACATGAGTTATGTTCATTGGCACGTTTTCAATCAAATTTGACTAACATTTCACATAGATTTCATTCATTGCGTGTTTCTAATCCAATTTGACTAAAATTTCACCAGGATTTTGTTCATTCGTGGGTTTCAAATCGAATTTGATTGAAATTTCATCTGAATTTTGTTCATTGGGCTTTCACATTAAGATTTGACTAGAATTTCACATAACTTTTGTTCATTGACACATTTCGAATCAAATTTGACTAAACTTTCAAGGGAATTTTTTTCGTTGGTTCGTTCCCATTCAAATTTGATAAAAATTCACTTGGATTTTGTTCGTTGGAGTGTTTCCAATCAAATTTGACTAAAATTTCACCTAGGTTCGTTCATGAGCATGTATCAAATTAAATTTCACTAAAATTTCATCTGAATTTTGCTCTTTGTACGTTTTCCATAAAATTTGACTAGAATTTCAGACAACTTTGGTTCATTGGCACATTTCGAATCAAATTTGTCTAAACTTTAAGTGGATTTTTTCGGTGGTGTGTTTCCATTCAAATTTGTCTAAAATTTCACATGAGTTTTGCCCATTGGAGCGTTACCAATCAAAGTTGACTTAAATTTTATCAGCGTTTCATTCATTGGTGCGTATCAAATCAAATTTGACTAAATTTTCATATGGATTTTGTTCATTAGTGCGTTTTCAATAGATTTGAATATAATTTCACCTATATTTGGTTCATTGACGTGTTTAAATTCAAATTTGACTAAAATTTCACTTGGTTTTGGTTCATTGGCACATCTCGAATCGAATTTGAATACAATTTTATGCGCATTTTTTCGTTGGCACGTTTCTAATCAAATTTGACAAAAATTTCACCGGGATTTGGTTCTTTGGCTCATTTCCAATCAAATTTGACTAAAAGTTTACCGGGATTTAGTTCGTTAGCAAGTATCTAATCAAATTTGACTAAAATTTCACTAAAAATTTGTTTGCCAGTGCGTTTCGAATAAAACTCGACTAAAAGTTCATCTGCAATTTGTTCATGGCGCATTTCCAATCAAATTTCATTAAAATTTCACTGGGATTTAGTTCAATAGCTTTTCAAATCAAATTTGACTATAATTTCACTTGGATTTTGTTCATTGGCGCGTTTTCAATCAAATTCGAATCAAATTTGACTAAACTTTCAAGTGAATTTTTTTGTTGGTGCATTTCTATTCAAATTTGACTAAAATTTCACACCAGCTTTGTTTATTGGAGAGTTTTCAATCAAATTTGACAAAAATTTCGTCTGGGTTTCATTCATGGGCTTGTATCAAATAAAATTTGATAACAATTTCATGTCGATTTTTCTGTTGGCGCATTTCAAATCAAATTTTGCCGGAGTTTTGTTCATTGGTGCTTTTTCAATCAAATTTGACTAAAACTTCACCTGAGATTGGTTCATTGGCCCGTTTCCAATCAAATCAGACTAAAATTTCACGTGACTTTGTTCATTGGCATATTTCGAATCAAATTTGACTAAACATTCAAGCTAATTTTTTTGTTGGCTCGTTTCCATTCAAATTTGACTAAATTTTCACACGAGTTTGGTTCACTGGTGCGATTCCAATCAAATTTGACTAAAATTTCACCGGAATTTTTTTAATTGGCGTGTTTCTAATAAAATTTGACTAAAATTTCACCGGAATTTTGCTCATTAGTGCATTTCCAATCAAATTTGACTAAAATTTAATCTGAATTTTGTTAATTGGCGCGTTTCCAATCAAATTTGAGTAGAATTTTGTACTACTTAGGTTCATTGGCACATTTCGAATTAAATTTGACTACATTTCAAGCAAATTTTTCGTTGGTGTGTTTCCATTCAAATTTGACAAAAATTTCACTGAGATTTTGTTAATTATCATGTTTCTAATCAAATTTGACTAAAACTTCCCCAGATTTTTGTTCGTTAGTGCATTTCCAATCGAATTTGACTAAAATTTCATCTGTATTTTGTTCATTAGAGCGTTCCCAATCAAATTTAACGAGATTTTCACACGAATTCGATTCATTTGCATATTTTGAATCAAATTTGACTAAACTCTCGAGCGAATTTTTTCGTTGGCACATTTTCATTCAAATTGGACTAAAATTTTACATGAGTTTTGTTCATTGGAGCGTTTCCAATCAAAGTTGATTAAAATTTCACCATGGTTTCATTCATTGGCATGTATCAAATCAGATTTGACTAAAATTTCATCTAAATTTTGTTCATTGCTGCGCTTCCCATCAAATTTGACAAGTTCACGCGACTTTGGTTCATTACCACATCCCAAATCAAATTTGTCAAAATTTCGAGCGGATTTTTTCGTTGGTGGGTTTTCATTCAAATTTGACTAAAATTTCACGAGATTTTGTTAATTGGTGTGTTTCTAATCCAATTTGACTAACATTTCACTAGAATTTTGTTCGTTAGTGCGTTTCCAATCGAACTTGACTAACATTTCATCTGGATTTTGTTCATTGACGTGTTTCCAATCAAATTTAACAACAATTCCATATGAATTTGGTTCATTGGCACATTTCGAATCAAGTTTAAAAAAAAATTTCAAGCGGATTTTTTCGTTGGCGCGAATCAAATCAAATTTGAGTAAAATTTTACACGAGTTATGTTCATTGGCACGTTTTCAATCAAATTTGACTAACATTTCACATGGATTTCATTCATTGGGTGTTTCTAATCTAATTTGACCAAAATTTCACCAGGATTTTGTTCGTTTGTGTGTTTCAAATCGAATTTGACTGAAATTTCATCTGGATTTTGTTTATTGGGCGTTCACAATAAAATTTGACTAGAATTTCACATGACTTTTGTTCATTGACAAATTTCAAATCAAATTTGACTAAACTTTCAAGCGAATTTTTTTCGTTGGCTCATTTCCATTCAAATTTGATAAAATTTCGCTTAGGTTTTGTTCGTTGGAGCATTTCCAATCAAATTTGACAAAAATTTCACCTAAGTTCGTTCATGAGCATGTATCAAATTAAATTTCACTAAAATCTCATCTGAATTTTGTTCTTTGTGCGTTTCCCATCAAATTTGACTAGAATTTCACACAACTTTGGTTCATTGGCATATTTCGAATCAAATTTGACTAAACTTTTAAGTGGATTTTTTCGGTGGCGTGTCTCCATTCAAATTTGTCTAAAATTTCACATGAGTTTTGTTCATTGGAGCGTTACCAATCAAAATTTACTTAAATTTTATCAGTGCTTCATTTATTGGGGCGTACTCAAATCAAATTTGACTAAATTTTCATCTAGATTTTGTTCATTGGCATGTTTTCAATCAGATTTGACTAAAATTTCACCTAAGTTTGGTTCATTGGCGCGTTTATATTCAAATTTGACTAAAATTTCACATGATTTTGGTTCGTTGGTACATTTCGAATTGAATTTGACTACAATTTTATGCGAATTTTTTCATTGGCATGTTTCTAATCAAATTTGACAAAAATTTCACCAGGGTTTAGTTCATTGGCATATTTCCAATCAAATTAGACTAAAATTTTATCGGGATTTAGTTCGTTACTGAGTATCTAATCAAATTTGACTAAAATTTCACTAGAAATTCGTTCGCTAGTGCGTTTCGAATCAAATTCAACTAAAAGTTCATCTGCATTTTGTTCATTGGCATGTTTCCAATCAAATTTGATTAAAATTTCACTAGGATTTAGTTCATTGGCTTTTCTAATCAAATTTGACTAAAAGTTCACAAGGATTTTTTTCCCTAAGAGTATTTCCAATCAAATTTGACTAAAATTTCACCTAAATTTTGTTCATTGGCGCATTTTCAATCAAATTTGACTAAACTTTCAAGAGAATTTTTTTGTTGGCGCGTTTTTATTCAAATTTGACTAAAATTTCACACCAGCTTTGTTCATTGGTGAGTTTTCAATCAAATTTGACAAAAATTTCGCCTGAGTTTCATTCATGGGCTTGTATCAAATAAAATTTGACAACAATTTCATGCCAATTTGATATGAATCAAGGCACGTCCACAACCGAAGCGAGTCAAGTGACGAGTTACGGAAAGGATCCATTGATAGTCGAAGGCGGACCGATGACGCGATCGAGGACGAAGCGAGTGAAAGAAGAGATGGGATTGCTTGTCAAGCAAACGATCGATGAAACAATGTTCGGGAGGTCAAATGGAACTAGTTTCATGTTGGGGTCGAAGGCCGAAGGAACTTGGATCAACGAGATGAAAGCGGACGAAGGCGGCATGGAGTTGGTCTATGCGACCGCAGGCTCAACGGCCTATGCGGCCACATAGAAGGCCACCGAAACTACTTGTGGCTGGCTGGGTTGATCTATGCGACCGCATAGAAATGATCTATGTGGTCGCATAGATCAAAAAAGCGGGAAAAAAATTCATTTTTTTTAATTTTTGCCGAATCTTCTAATGTTGGTAGAACTCTTGTGAAATCAAAATATTACCATATTTTGATTAATTTGGACGTTTTTT
>NW_019248554.1:17919-30780 GCF_002742605.1 Olea europaea var. sylvestris | reverse complement strand
GGGTTCAAGATCCAAAATCGGATTAGTATTGGCGTTCTTGGGTTCCGCATCAATCTAGTTGTGGGTTTCGTAGTTTCCATTGCTACGGGGTTCGCATCAGTTGGCATCAGAGCTTTGGCTCCAATTTAATCAGGTTATATCTTTGTATTTTTTTAATTCCTTTCAATTCCTTGTGTTCTTGTGTCCAGAAGGTTTTCTTGATTCTTTGATCCAAAAAGTGTCAAAAAGAATCTTCATATTCTGTTTCCCGGGGACAATTTTCGTCCAAATTCGTTTTCGTTTTCTGCGTTGGTTTTGTTATTGAATTTCGGATCATAAAAAAAAGTTACTGTTCATCCGTACAGTTATAAAAAAAATTGTTACATATTATTGATCCGCCAAATACCAACAATTTTGTTATTCAATATCGTTTCTCAGTTGCCTGGACACATTGATTCATTCCATTCCTTTAGTTCAAAGTCAAAGTTTTAGAAGTTTCCTTGAGTCCTTTTGTTACAATTCTTTAAATCACATCCGGTTTGAGAATTCTACAAGATTGATTGATTGATTGAGTTCATTGATTGTCCTTAGAAGCAATTGTTGAAAGAACTGAGTGGTAAAAGGCAGAGAGGTGAGCTCAATAGAGGGTAAAAGCCATTGTGTGTTTTCGAGTGACTTTGGTGAGGCAGTTAAATAAAATTTAGTGTTAGGATGTCAAAAAGGGCAGAATCAAACTCAAGCCGACAAGGCAACAATAAAAACGCATCGGAGGATTTGGTGCAAATGTTTCAAAGGGCGTTTGGAGATATGAGAGAACGGTTGGAAAAGTAAGAGGCTTGGATGAATAGGTTAGATACATCGGTGGCCAATCTTAGTCGGGGGCATCGAGTGGATGTGTCCAATGCCAGAGGACCGGATAGATGGGAGCCTAGGAGGGAAAGGCGAGAAGAGTATGGATATGGGAGTGAACTGGGCGAAGATGAATTTCACGGTGTTGAGATGGGAAGGATGAGGAATAGAGGTGATAGGTTCGACAGACGGGATCGTAATGATCGCGGGGAGGAGTTGGATGGAAATCTAGGAAATATAAAGATGACCATTCCTTCATTCAAAGGAAGGAGTGATCCCGAAGCATATCTGGAGTGGGAGAGAAAGGTTGAGATGACCTTCGAATGTTATAGTTATTTGGAGGAGAAGAAGGTGAAGTTAGCGGTTTTAGAGTTCAGTGACTATGCCATTTCATGGTGGGACCAAGTGGTTACTTCACAACGTAGGAGTGGGGGAAGACCAGTTAGCACTTGGGAAGAATTGAAGTCATTGATGAGAAAGAGGTTTGTTCCTAGCCACTATTACTGAGATATCCATCAAAAACTGCAAGGCCTATATCAAGGGTCTAAAAGTGTAGAAGATTACCATAAGAAGATGGAAATACTCATGATTAGGGCTAATGTGGTGGAGGATCGAGAGGCTACCATGGCACGATTTTTGAATGGTTTGAATAGGGAAATTGCCAATGTAGTAGAGTTGCAACATTATGTGGAGTTGGAAGACATGTTGCATGTGGCTATGAAGGTGGAGAGACAGTTGAAGAGGAAAGGGACAGCTAGGCAACCGATAGGAACTTCGAGTGCAAATACATCTTGGAAATCGGGATGGAACAACAACAACAATAACAACAACAATAAGGTGGATAAAGCTGTACCTAAGGGTAGGAATGAATGGCAAAAAGGGAAAGAGGAAAGTGCAAGCAAAACAGCACCTAAAACTGATTCACAACCATCAAGAAATCGAGACATCAAGTGTTTCAGATGTTTGGGGTCCGAGCACATCGCTTCTCAATGCCCAAATAAACGGGTAATGGTGTTGTTGGATAATGGAGAAGTGGTGAGTGAAAGTGAAGGCGAGTATGATGACATGCATGCATTGGAGGATGTTGAAAAGGAAGAAAAATTGGAGTTTGCTGTTGGAGAATCGTTGGTGTCACGGAGAGCTCTTAACACTCAAGTCAAAGTGGATGATTCGGAGCAGCAGTGAGAAAATATCTTCCATACACGTTGTTATGTCAACGATAAGGTATGTAGCATGATAATTGATGGTGGGAGTTGCACAAATGTAGCTAGCACAACTATAGTTGAGAAACTAGGACTAGCATTGTTAAGACACCCTAGGCCTTATAAGTTACAATGGTTGAATGATAGTGGGGAAGTTAAGGTGAATCGAAGGGTCTTAATTAATTTTTCGATTGGAAGTTATAGTGACAAAGTAGTTTGTGATGTAGTGCGTATGCATGTGGGACATATATTGTTAGGAAGACCATGGCAATATGATAGAAGGGTCACACATGATAGGTATAGGAATCGATATAGCTTTGTCAAGGATGGGAAGACTATTACTCTTGCTCCATTAACACCTGCACAAGTTTATGGAGATCAACTCAAGCTAAAAAGTGAGGAAGATGGGAGAATAAGAGAGTCCAGAAAAAGGAGAGGCAATAGTGAACCCATCGATAAGAGAGAAAATAGTGAGGTGGCTAAGAGTGAAGAAAAGAGAGAGGAGCCACATGAGGGGAAAGAAAAGGAGTTAGTTGAGAAGAGAGAAAAAGAGTTAGCTGAGCGGAGAGAAAAGCCAAAGGTCAACTTCTATGCAAAGGAGAGTGAGTTGAAAAAGGCTATGTGTGAAAGTAGACAAATGATATTGTTAGTGTACAAAGAGTCCCTCCTCAATCTTGAGGATTCTAACACATCCCTCCCTAGTTTGGTTAAATCTTTATTGCAGGAGTTCGACGATGTGTTTCCCGAGGAGATGCCAAGTGGATTGCCACCAATCAGAGGCATCGAGCACCAGATTGACTTTGTACCCGGAGCTATCATACCTAATCGACCAGCTTACTGAAGCAATCCCGAGGAGACGAAGGAGCTTCAGAAGCAAGTGGAGGAGTTGATGAGCAAAGGTTATGTCAGGGAGAGCATGAGTCCATGTGCTGTACCTGTTTTGTTGGTACCTAAGAAGGACGGGACTTGGAGAATGTGCGTGGATTGCCGAGCTATCAACAATATCACGGTAAAGTATCGTCACCCAATACCTAGGTTAGATGATATGCTTGATGAGTTGCATGGGGCTTGCATTTTTAGTAAAATTGATCTTAAGAGTGGGTATCATCAAATTAGCATGCGGGAGGGTGATGAATGGAAAACCGCATTTAAAACTAAGTATGGGTTGTATGAATGGTTAGTTATGCCATTTGGACTCACTAATGCACCGAGCACTTTTATGCGTTTAATGAACCATATTTTGCGTGCTTTTATTGGGAAATTTGTTGTGGTTTACTTTGATGACATCTTAATCTATAGCAAAACCCTAGATGAGCATTTAGAGCATTTAAATTGTGTGCTTGTTGTATTACGAAAGGAACAACTATATGCCAATTTTAAAAAGTGCACATTTTGCATGGATAGAGTTGTTTTCCTAGGATTTGTAGTTAGTGCTAATGGGGTAGAAGTTGATGAAGAAAAGATAAAAGCTATAAAAGAATGGCCAACACCTAAGACTATAACTGAAGTTAGAAGTTTTCATGGATTGGCTACTTTTTATAGGAGGTTTGTAAGAGATTTTAGCACCATCACCACACCGTTGACTGAAATAATAAAGAAGAGTGTAGGTTTCCATTGGAGAGAATCACAGGAAGTTGCATTTAACATGATTAAGGATAAGCTATGTAAAGCACCTGTTTTAGCATTACCTAATTTTGATAAAACATTCGAGGTTGAGTGTGATGCATCAGGGATAGGTATAGGAGCAGTATTAATGCAGGAAAGGAGGCCTATTGCTTACTTTAGTGAAAAGTTGAGTGGAGCAGCATTGAACTATCCGACATATGACAAAGAGTTGTATTCACTTGTTCGAGCTTTGGAGACTTGGCAGCACTACTTATGGCCAAAGGAATTCATGATACACACCGATCATGAATCTTTGAAGCATTTGAGAGGTCAAGGTAACTTGAACAAAAGACATGCGAGATGGATGGAGTTTATTGAGACTTTTCCATACGTCATCAAATACAAACAAGGTAATGAAAACATAGTTGCTGATGCATAGTCTCGAAGGTACGTGCTTTTAAATTCATTAAGTACTAGATTACTTGGTTTTGAGCATATTAAAAGCATGTATGAAACTGATAGTGATTTTTCTGATATATATGCTTCATGTGACAAATGTGCATATGATAAATTCTATAGACATGAAGGATATCTGTTTAAGGAAAATAAGTTGTGCATTCCTAATTGTTCTTTGCGTGAATTATTGGTAAGGGAAGCACATGGGGGTGGTTTAATGGGACAATTTGGGGTTCAAAAGACTTTAGACATGTTAGGAGAACATTATTATTGGCCTAGAATGCGACATGACGTAGAGCAAATATGTGGAAAGTGCATAACTTGTAAAAAGGCTAAGTCTAAGGTTCAACCTCATGGATTGTATACTCCTTTGCCTGTGCCTAGTGAACCATGGGTAGACATATCTATGGATTTTGTGTTAGGTTTGCCTAGGACAAAGAGGGGTAGGGATTCAATATTTGTAGTGGTCGATAGGTTTAGTAAGATGGCGCACTTTATACCATGTCATAAAACTGACGATGCTACTAATATTGCGGACTTGTTCTTTAAGGAAATAGTACGTTTACATGGAGTACCTAAGAGCATAGTGTCAGATAAAGATGTGAAATTTTTGAGTCATTTTTGGCGTGTTTTGTGGAATAAGTTAGGAACTAAGTTATTGTTTTCTACAACTTGTCACCCACAAACAGATGGTCAAACTGAGGTGGTAAATCGAACTATGACACAATTACTTAGGACAGTGATCAATAAAAATTTGAAATCATGGGAAGAGTGTTTACCATTCATAGAGTTTGCATATAATCGAGCCATACATTCTACTACTTCATTTTCTCCTTTTGAAATTGTTTATGGTTTTAATCCACTAACAACTATGGATTTAATACCTTTACCTGTGCATGAACAAGGTAGCTTGGATGGGAAACGTAAGGCAGAGATGGTGAAAGCACTCCATGAAAGGGTCAGGATACAGATCGAAGAGAAAGGAAAGCTGGTTGCATCAAAAGCAAACAAAGGAAGGAGACGCGTTACATTTGAACCTGGAGATTGGGTCTGGGAGCATTTCAGAAAGGAGCGTTTTCCAGAACAGAGGAAGTCGAAGTTGCAACCAAGAGGCGATGGACCGTTTCAAGTCATCGAGCGGATCAACGACAATGCCTACAAAGTGGACTTACCAGGTGAGTATAATGTTTCAGCTACTTTTAATGTTGCTGATCTATCTCTTTTCGATGCAGGTTCAGATTTGAGGACGAATCCTTTCGAAGAGGGAGGGGATGATATGAATCAAGGCACGTCCACAACCGAAGCGAGTCAAGCGACGAGTTACGGAATGGATCCATTGATAGTCGAAGGCGGACCGATGACGCGATCGAGGACGAAGTGAGTGAAAGAAGCGATGGGATTGCTTGTCAAGCAAACGATTGATGAAACAATGTTCGGGAGGTCAAATGGAACAAGTTTCATGTTGGGGTCGAAGGCCGAAGGAACTTGAATCAACGAGATAAAAGCGGACGAAGGCGGCATGGAGTTGGTCTATGCGACCGCAGGCTCAACGGCCTATGCGGCCGCATAGAAGGCCACCAAAACTACTTGTGGCTGGCTGGGTTGATCTATGCGACCGCATAGAAATGATCTATGTGGCCGCATAGATCAAAAAAGCGGGAAAAAATTCGTTTTTTTTAATTTTTGCCGAATCTTCTAATGTTGGTAAAACTCTTGTGAAATCAAAATATTACCATATTTTGATTAATTTGGACGTTTTTTATGCCATAGTATAAATAGGAAACTCTTTTCATTATGTAAAAACTTTTGCTGAAATTAATACAGAGAGAGAAATTTTCTTTCAATCGATTGTTCTTCATTGGACAAACTTAGAACTTATCAAGAATCGATTGTTCTTCATTGGACAAACTTAGAACTTATCAAGAATCGATTTCTTGTGGCGTTCTTGTCATCAGATTGTGGGTTTCATTGATTGTAATCAAGGGGTTTTAGATTCTTCGCTAATCTAAGGTTTCGTGGTTCGATTATTGGGGTTCAAGATCCAAAACCGGATTAGTATTGGCGTTCTTGGGTTCCCCATCAATCTAGTTGTGGGTTTCGTAGTTTCCATTGCTACGGGGTTCGCATCACAATTTTTCGCTGGCGCGTTTCAAATCAAATTTTGTCGGAGTTTTGTTCATTGGTGCTTTTTCAATCAAATTTGACTTAAACTTCACTTGAGTTTGGTTCATTGGCCCGTTTTCAATCAAATTTGACTAAAATTTCACGTGACTTTGTTCATTGACACATTTCGAATCAAATTTGACTAAACATTCAAGCTGATTTTTTCGTTGGCTCGTTTTCATTCAAATTTGACTAAAATTTCACGTGACTTTGTTCATTGACACATTTCGAATCAAATTTGACTAAACATTCAAGCTGATTTTTTCGTTGGCTCGTTTTCATTCAAATTTGACTAAAATTTCACACGAGTTTTGTTCAATGGAACGTTTCCAATCAAATTCAATTAAAATTTCACCTGGATTTGTTTATGGCCTTGTATTAAATCAAATTTGATTAAAATTTCATCTGAATTTTGTTCGTTGGCGTATTTCCCATCAAATTTGACTAAAATTTCACATGGGTTTGGCTCATTAGCGCGATTTAAATCAAATTTGACTAAAATTTCACCGGAATTTTCTTAATTGGCCTATTTCTAATAAAATTTAACTAAAATTTCACCAGGATTTTGCTCATTAGTGCGTTTCCAATCAAATTTGACTAAAATTTCATCTGAATTTTGTTCATTGGTGCATTTATAATCAAATTTTACTAGAATTTTGTACGACTTTGGTTCATTGGCACATTTCAAATTGAATTTGAATACAGTTTTATGCGGGTTTTTTCGTTGGCACGTTTCTAATCAAATTTGACAAAAATTTCACTAGGGTTTGATTCATTGGCGCATTTCCAATCAAATTTGCCTAAACTTTTACCGAAATTTAGTTTGTTAGCGAGTATCTAATCAAATTTGACTAAAATTTTACCATATATTTGTTCACTAGTGCATTTCGAATCAAACTTGACTAAAGTTCATCTGCATTTTGTTCGTTGGCGCGTTTTCAATCAAATTTGATTAAAATTTCACTGGGCTTTAGTTCATTAGCTTTTCTAATCTAATTTGACTAAAATTTCACCTGAATTTTGTTCATTGACGCGTTTTCAATCAAATTTGATGAAAATTTCACCTAAGTTTGGTTCATTGGCACATTCCCAATCAATTTTTGACTAAATTTTCCCGTGGCTTTGGTTCATTGGCACATTTCGAATCAAATTTAAATAAAATTTCAAGCAGGTTTTTTCGTTGGCGTGTTTCCAGTCAAGTTTAACTAAAATTTCACATGAGCTTTGTTTATTGGCACATTTTCAATCAAGTTTTACTAAAATTTCTCCTAGATTTCATGCATTGGCATGTTTCTAATCAAATTTTACGAAAATTTCACTAGGATTTTGTATGTTCAAGCGTTTCAAATCGAATTTGACTAAGATTTCATCGAAATTTTGTTCATTGATGCGTTTCCAATCAAATTTGACTAAAATCAAATTTGACTAATCTTTCAAGCAGAATTTTTTGTTAGCGTGTTTCCATTCAAATTTGACTAAAATTTTACTTGAATTTTGTTCATTGGAGTGTTTCCAATCAAATTTGACTAAAATTTCACCTGGATTTCATTCATGGGCTTGTATCAAATGAAATTTGACTAAAATTTCATGCTAATTTTTTCGTTGGCACGTATCAAATCAAATTTGACAAAAATCTTCACCTGGATTTCTTTCATTGATGTTTATCATTTAAAATTTGACCAAAATTTCATCTGGATTTTGTTTGTTGGGGAGCCTCTAATCGAGTTTTACTAAAATTTTCCATGGGTTTGGTTCATTGGCACGTTTTCATTTAGATTTAACTAAAATTCCACTGGGATTTAGTTCACTGGTGTGTTTCTAATCCAATTTGACTAGAATTTCATCAGGATTTTGTTCGTTTGTGCATTTCAAATCGAATTTGACTAAAATTGCATTTAGATTTTGTTCATTGGCCCATTTCCAAACAAATTTGACTAGAATTTCGTACGACTTTGGTTCATTAGACCATTTCAATTCAAATTTGACTAAACTTTCAAGCGAATTTTTTCCTTGGCGCGTTTCCATTCAAATTTTACTAAAATTACACATCAATTTTGTTCATTGGAGTGTTTCCAATCAAATTTGCCTAAAATTTCACTTGGGTTTCGTTCATGGGCTTGTATCAAATCAAATTTGACTAAAAATTCTTGATGACTTTATCGTTGGTGTGTTTCAAATTGAATTTGACTAAAATTTCTCATGGATTTTGTTCATTGATGTGTATCAAATAAAATTTAACTAAAATTTCAAGCAAATTTTGTTTGTTGGTACTCTCTAATCAAAATTTACTAAAATTTTCCATGGGTTTAATTCATTGGCGCATTTCCACTAAAATTTAACTAAAATTTCACCGAGATTTAGTTCATTGGCATATTTCTAATCAAATTTAACTAAAATTTCAATAGGATTTTGTTCGTTAGTGCATTTCACATCAAATTTGATTAAGATTTCATTTGGATTTTTTCATTGGCACTTCTTCAGTCAAATTTGACTAAAATTTCACCAGAGTTTGGTTTATTGGCTCATTTCCAATCAAATTTGACTAAAATTTCACATGACGTTTGTTCATTGGCACATTTCGAATCAAATTTGGCTAAACTTTCAAGCAAATTTTATCATGGCGCGTTTCCATTCAAATTGGACTAAAATTTCACATGAGTTTTGTTCATTGGAGTATTTCCAATTAAATTTAACTAAAATTTCATCTAGATTTTGTTCGTTGGCGAGTTTCCAATCAAATTCGACGAAAATTTCACCTAAGTTTAGTTCATTGGCACATTTCCAATCAAATTTGACTATAATTTCCCGTGAATATGGCTCATCGGCACATTTCGCTCCAAATTTAAATAAAATTTCAATTGTTCGCACATTTTCAATCAAATTTGACAAAAATTTCACATGGATAGCATTCATTGGCGTGTCTCTAATCAAATTTGACTAAAATTTCAAGAGAATTTTGTTCGTTCGTGCGTTTCAAATCGAATTTGACTAAAATTTCATCTGAATTTTGTTCATTGGTACGTCTCCAATCAAATTTAACTAGAATTTTGCAAGACTTTGGTTCATTGGCACATTTCGAATCAAATTTGACTAAATTTTCGCGTGCGTTTTATTCATTTGAGCATTTCCAAACTAATTTTCCAAAAATTTCACCTGGGTTTCGCTCATGGGCTCCTATCAAATCAAATTTGACTAAAATATAGCCTGGATTTCTTTCATTGACGTGTGTTAAATAATTTTTTTCTAAAATTTAATCTAAATTTTGTTCGTTGGTGAGTCTCCAATCAAATTTTACTAAAATTTTCCATGGGTTTGTTCATTTGCGCGTTTACATTAAAATTTCACTGGGATTTAGTTCATTGGCTTGTTTCTAATGAAATTTGACTAAAATTTTACCGGGATTTTGATCTTTAGTGCATTTCACATCAAATTTGACTAAGATTTCAATTGGGTTTTGTTCAATGGTACTTTTTCAGTCAAATTTAACTAAAATTTCATCTGAGTTTGGTTCATTGGTCCGTTTCCAATCGAATTTGACTAGAATTTCACAAGACTTTGGTTCATTGGTACATTTCAAATCAAATTTGACTAAACTTTCAAGCGATTTTTTTGTCGGCGTGTTTCCATTCAAATTTGACTAAATTTTCACATGAGTTTTGTTCATTAGAGCGTTTTCAATCAAATTTGACTAAAATATCACTTGGGTTCATACATGGGCTTGTATCAAATTGAATTTGACTAAAATTTCATCTAAATTTTGTTCGTTGGCGCGTTTCTCATCAAATCTGATTAAAATTTCACATGAGTTTGGTTCATTGGCGTGATTCCAATAAAATTTCACCTGAATTTTTTTAATTGTCATGTTTATATTCAAGTTGGACTAAAATTTCACAAGGATTCTGCTCGTTAGTGCGTTTCCAATCGAATTTGACTAAAATTTCATCTGGATTTTATTCATTAGCGTATTTCCAATCATATTTGACTAGAATTTCGTATGACTTCGGTTCATTGGCACATTTCGAATCCAATTTGACTAAATTTCAAGCAAATTTTTATTGGCGCGTTTCCATTCAAATTTAAATAAAATTTCTCCGAGATTTTTTTAATCGGCGTGTTTCTAATCAAATTTGACTAAATTTTCATCAGGATTTTGTTCGTTAGAGTGTTTCCAGTCGAATTTGACTAAAATTTCATTGAAATTAGTGCGTTTCAAGTCAAATTTGACTAGAATTTCACATGACTTTGGTTCATTGGCACATCTTAGGTCAAATTTGACTAAATTTCGGGGAAATTTTTTCGTTGGCACATTTCCATTCAAATTTGCCTAAAACTTCACCGAGAATTTTTTAATTAGTGTGTTTCTAATCATATTTGTTTAAAATTTCACCAGGATTTTATTCGTTAGAGCATTTCCAATCGAATTTGACTAAAATTTCACCTGAATTTTATTCATTGTCTCATTTCCAGTCAAATTTGACTAGAATTTCACACGATTTTGGTTCATTGACTCATTTCAAATCAAATTTGACTAAATTTTAAGCGAAATTTTTCGTTGGTGCATTTCCATTCAAATTTGACTAAAATTTCACCGGGATTTTGTTTATTAGTGCATTTCCAATCGAATTTGACTAAAATTTCTTTTGGATTTTGTTCATTAGCACATTTCCAATCAAACTTGACTATAATTTCACACCAATTTGGTTCATTGTCAAATTTTGAATCAAATTAGACTAAACTTTCAAGCAAATTTTTTCATTGTCGCATTTCCATTCAAGTTTGACTAAAATTTTACATGAATTTTGTTAATAGGAAAGTTTCCAATCAAAGTCGACTAAAACTTCACCAGAGTTTCATTCATTGTTGTGTATCAAATCAAATTTTTGACTAAAATTTCATCTGAATTTTGTTCATTGGTGTGTTTTCCATCTGGAACATTTCGAATCAAATTTGACTAAATTTCAAGCCAATTTTTTTGTTGGTTCATTTCCATTTAAATTTGACTAAAATTTCACCAAGATTTTGTTAATTGGCGTGTTTCTAATAATATTTCTTCTAGATTTTGTTCATTAACATGTTTCCAATCAAATTTGACTGGAATTTCACACGAATTTGGTTCATTAGCACATTTCGAATCAAATTTTAAAAAAATAATTTCAAGCTGGTTTTTTCAATCGTACATTTCCAATCAAATTTGACTAAAATTTCGCATGATTTATGGTCATTGGCACGTTTACAATCAATTCTGACAAAAATTTCACCTGGATTTCGTTCATTGGCACGCTTCTAATCGAATTCGACTAAAATTTCACAAGGATTTTGTTCGTTTGGGCATTTCAAATCGAATTTGACGAAAAATTTGATCTGAATTTTGTTCATATGCTCATTTTCAATCAAATTTGACTAAAATTTCACATGACTTTGGTTCATTAACACATTTCAAATCAAACTTGACTAAACTTTCAAGCGGATTTTTTGTTGGCGCGTTTCCATTCAAATTTGTTTAAAATTTCACATGAGTTTTGTTCATTGGAGCGTTTCCAATCAAATTTGACTAAAATTTCATTTGGGTCCTTTTGTGGGCTTGTATCAAATCAAATTTCACTAAAATTTCCTTTGAATTTTGTTCATTGACACGTTTCCCATCAGATTTGACTAGAATTTTCACGACTTTGATTCATTGGCACACTTCGAATCAAATTTGACTAAATTTCTGGCGAATTTTTTCGTTACAGCATTTCAATCGAATTTAACTAAAATTTCATCTGAATTTTGTTGATTGGCATATTTTCAATCAAATTTGACTAGAATTTCACACGACTTTGGTTCATTGGCACATTTCGAATCGAATTTGACTAAATTTCACGCAGATTTTTTTGTTGGCACGTTTCCATTCAAATCTGACTAAAATTTCGCTAAAAAATTTTTAATTGGCATGTTTCTAATCAAATTTGACTAAAATTTCCCCAAAGATTTTGTTCGTTAATGCATTTCCAATTGGATTTGACTAAAATTTCATTTGGATTTTGTTTATTGGCGTGTATCCAATCAAATTTGACTAAACTTTCAAGCAAATTTTTTCGTTGGCGTGTTTCCATTCAAATTTGACTAAATTTAACATGAGTATTGTTCATTGGGGCATTTCCAATTAATGTTTACTAAAATTTCATTAGTGTTTCATTCATTGGCGTGTTTCAAATCAAATATGACTAAAATTTCATCTGAATTTTGTTCATTAGTGCATTTTCATTCAGATTTGACTAAAATATCACCTAAGTTTGGTTCACTGACATGTTTACATTCAAATTTAACTAAAATATCACATGCCTTTGGTTCATGGACACATTTCGAACCAAATTTGAATACAATTTCATGCGGATTTTTTCGTTGGCATTTTTCCAATCAAATTTGACTAAAATTTCACAAGGATTTGGTTCACTGGCGCGTTTCCTATCAAATTTGACTAAAATTTCACTAGGATTTAGTTCAATCACGAGTATCTAATCAAATTTGACTATAATTTCACCAGGAATTTGTTCATTAGTGCGCTTGAAATCAAACTCGACTAAAATTTCATCTGCATTTTGTTCATTGGCGCACTTTCAATCAA
>NW_019248554.1:0-4366 GCF_002742605.1 Olea europaea var. sylvestris | reverse complement strand
CAAATTGAATTTGACTAAAATTTCATATGAATTTTGTTCATTGGTGCGTTTTCAATCAGATTTGACTAGAATCTCACACGACTTTGATTCATGACACATTTTGAATTAAATTTGACTAAATTTTCAAGCGAATTTTTTCGTTGGTGCGTTTCCATTCAAATTTCACTAAAATTTCACATCAGTTTTGTTCATAGGAGCGTTTTCAATCAAATTTGACTAATATTTCACCAATGTTTCGTTCATGGGCTTGTATCAAATCAAATTTGACTAAAATTTCATGTTGATTTTTTCGTTGGCGCGTTTCAAATCAAATTCGACTAAAATTTCCCCTGGATTTCGTTCATTGACATGTATCAAATATAATTAAACTAAAATTTTATTTGAATTTTGTTCGTTGGCGAGTCTCCAATCAAATTTAACTTAAGTTTCTCATGGATTTGGTTCATTGGCGCATTTTCATTAAAATTTAACTAAAATTTCACCGAAATTTAGTTCATTGGAGTGTTTCTAATCAAATTTGACTAAAATTTTATCAGAATTTTGTTCTTTTGTGTGTTTCAAATCTAATTTGACTAAAATTTCATCTGAATTTTGTTCATTGGCGCATTTCCAATCAAATTTGACTAGAATTTCACACGACTTTGACTCGTTGGCACATTTCAAATCAAATTTGACTAAATTTTCAAGCGAATTTTTTCGTTGGTGCGTTTCCATTCAAATTGAGTAAAATTTCACACCAGTTTTGTTTATTGGAGCATTTACAATCAAATTTGACTAAAATTTTATGCTGATTTTTTCGTTGGTATGTTTCAAATCAAATTTGAGTAAAATTTCGTCGGGATTTTGTTCATTGATGTGTATTAAATAAAATTTGACTAAAATTTCATTCAAACTTTGTTCGTTGGTGAGTATCCAAACAAATTTTACTAAAATTTCCTATGGGTTTGGTTCATTGGTGCGTTTCCATTAAAATTTAGCTGAAATTTCCCCGAATTTAGTTCATTAACATGTTTCTAATAAAATTTAACTAAAATTTCACTATAATTTTGTTTATTTGTGCGTTTCAAATTGAATTTGACTAAAATTTCATCTGAATTTTGTTTATTGGTGCGTTTTCAATCAAATTTGACTAGAATTTCACACGACTTTGATTCATTGGCACATTTCGAATCAAATTTGACTAAATTTTCAAGCGAATTTTTTAATTTAACGCGTTTCCATTCAAATTTGACTAAAATTTCACATCAATTTTGTTCATTGGAGCGTTTCCATTCAAATTTGACTAATATTACAGCTAGGTTTCATTCATGGGCTTGTATCAAATCAAATTTGACTAAAATTTAATGGTGATTTTTCCATTGGAGCATTTCAAATCAAATTCGACTAAAATTTCACCCGAATTTCGTTCATTGACATGTATAAAATATAATTAGACTAAACCTTCATCTGAATTTTGTTCGTTGGCGAGTCTCCAATCAAATTTTACTAAAATTTCTCATGGATGTGGTTCATTGGTGCATTTCCATTAAAATTTAACTGAAATTTCACCGGGATTTAGTTCATTAGAGCGTTTCTAATCAAATTTAACTAAAATTTCACGAAGATTTTGTTCGTTAGTGTGTTTCACGTTAAATTTAACTAAGATTTCATCCGAATTTTGTTCATTGGCACTTTTTCAGTCAAATTTGACCAAAATTGCTCCCGAGTTTGGTTCATTGGCCCGTTTCCAATCAAATTTGACTAAAATTTCACATGACCTTGGTCTATTGGCATATTTCGAATCAAATTTGACTAAACTTTCAAGCGGATATTTTTGTTGGCGCGTCTCCATTCAAATTTGATTAAAATTTCACATGTGTTTTGTTCATTGGAGCGTTTCCAATCAAATTTGACTAAAATTTCACCTGGGTTCGTTCATGGGCTTGTATCAAATTAAGTTTCACTAAATTTTCATCTGGATTTTTTTCGTTGGTGCTTTTCCCATCAAATTTGCCTAAAATTTCACATGAGTTTTCTTTATTGATACGTGATCAATTAAATTTGACTAAAATTTCATCTAGATTTTGTTCATTGGCATGTCTCTAATCAAATTTGACTAAAATTTCATCTGAATTTTGTTCATTGGAGCGTTTCCAATCAAATTTGACTAGAATTTCACACGACTTTGATTCATTGGCACATTTCAAATCAAATTTGACTAAATTTTCAAGCAAATTTTTTCATTGGCGCGTTTCCATTCAAATTTGACTAAAATTTCACATCAATTTTGTTCATTGGAGCATTTCCAATCAAACATGACAAAAAATTCACCTAGGTTTCGTTCATGGGCTTGTATCAAATCAAATTTGACTAAAATTTTATGCTGATTTTTTCGTTGGCGAGTTTCAAATCAAATTTGACTAAATTTTGTCTGGATTTTGTTCATTGACATGTATCAAATAAAATTTGACTAAAATTTCATCTGAATTTTGTTCCTTGTCGAGTCTCCAGACAAATTTTACTAAAATTTCCCATGGGTTTGGTTCATTGGTGTGTTTCCATTAAAATTTAGCTAAAATTTCCCAAATTTAGTTCATTGATGTGTTTCTAATCAAATTTGACTAAAATTTCATCTAGATTTTGTTCATTGGTGCGTTTCGAATCAAATTTGACTAGAATTTCACACGACTTTGGTTCATTGGCACATTTTGAATCAAATTTGACTAAATTTCAAGTGGATTTTTCGTTGGCGTTTTTCCATTCAAATTTGACTAAAATATCACCGGAATTTTGTTAATTGGCATGTTTCTAGTCAAATTTGATTAAAATTTCACCAGGATGTTGTTCGTTAAAGCATTTCCAATCAAATTTGACTAAAATTTCATCTGGATTTTGCTCATTGGAATGTTTCCAATCAAATTTGACTAGAATTTCACATGACTTTGGTTCATTAGCACATTTCAAATCAAATTTGACTAAACTTTCAAACAAATTTTTTTGTTGCGACGTTTCCATTCAAATTTGACTAAAATTTTGCATGAGTTTTGTTCATTGGAGTGGTTCCAATCAAATTGGCGTGTATCAAATCAAATTTAACTAAAATTTCATCTGGATTTTGTTCATTGGCGTGTTTTCAATCAGATTTGACTAAAGTTTCACCTATGTTTGGTTAATTGGCTCGTTTACATTCAGATTTGACTAAAATTTCACATAAATTTGGTTTATTGGCACATTTCAAATCAAATTTGACTACAACTTCATGCGAGTTTTTTGGTTACCACATTTTCAATCAAATTTGACTAAAATTTCACCAAGATTTCATTCGTTAGTACGCTTCAAATCAAACTCCACAAAAAATTTCATCTATATTTTGTTCATTGGCACGTTTCAATCAAGTTTGACTAAAATTTCACATGGGTTTGGTTCATTAGCGTGTTCCCAATCAAATTTGATTAAAATTTCACCGACATTTAGTTCAATGGCGCGTTTCTGATCAAATTTGACTAAAATTTCACAAGGATTTTGTTCATTAGAGAATTTCTAATCAAATTTGACTAAAATTTCACCAGCTTATGCATTGGTCTGTTTACAATCAAATTCGACGAAAATTTCACCCATTGGCACGCTCCCAATCAAATTTGATTAAAATTTCCTGTCACTTTGGTTCACTGGCACATTTCGAATGAAATTTAAAAAAAATTTAAGCAGGATTTTTCGTTGGCACTTTACCAATCAAATTTGACTAAAATTTCACATGACTTTTGTTCATTGGCATGTTTTAAATCAAATTTGACCAAAATTTCACCTGGATTTCATTCACAGACGTGTTTCTAATCAAATTTGACTAAAATTTCACCTGAATTTCATTCATTGGCGTGTTTTTAATCAAGTTTGACTAAAATTTCACTAGGATTTTGTTCATTCGTGCCTTACAAATTGAATTTAACTAAAATTTCGTATGGATTTTGTTTATTAGCTTGTTTTCAATCAAATTTAATTTAACTTTCAAGTAAATACTTTCATTGGCGTGTTTCCATTCAAATTTGACTAAAATTTCACCTGGATTTCGTTTATTGACATGTATCAAATATAATTAGACTAAAATTTCATCTGAATTTTGTTCGTTGGCGAGTCTCCAGTCAAATTTTACTAAAATTTCCCATGGATTTGGTTCATTGGCAAGTTTCCATTATAATTTAACTAAAATTTCACCGTGATTTAGTTCATTGGCGCGTTTCTAATCAAACTTGACTAAAATTTCACAAGGATTTTGTTCGTTAGAGAATTTCCAATCAAATTTGACGAAAATTTTACCTTAGTTTGGTTCATTGGCACGCTCCCAAACAAATTTGACTAAAATTTCCCGTGACTTTGGTTCATTGGCAAA
>NW_019248553.1:0-1372 GCF_002742605.1 Olea europaea var. sylvestris | reverse complement strand
ATTGGTCGTAAAAGCTAGTGATGAGAAACTTTTCTTTATAAACAAATAACACTGTATGGTAAATTTAGGTATCCCTGTATCTAAATTGAATTCTCCTTATGTTCATTCTTCCAAGCAATCTATAATCAAGAACTCTATTTGGCTACAAAATAGGTTTAATGGATGGCAAAATCCATTTCGATTACTTATTATAATCTCAAATTTATATCTCATCAAAGCGACAGAATCACACAACATGATCACTTTTTCTCATTTCAGTATACAGTGTTCGGGTGATTGTTCGTGTGAGTGAACTAATCCCAACCTATTTGACATACATTATACATGTATGTAAATCATAATCTCATAATCCCAACGATAGAATACACATAAACACAAAATTGTTCATTTAATATCATGAATCTCATATTCTTAACTAGTATCGTTAGATGCCCAATACTGTATATATCAAATACTTCCTTCAATTGCTAAGATATATACTACATGATATGTTTCTTACTGCTCAATTGTAGGAGTGCACAAGTCTAATAACTAATTGTGCTCGACTAACACTATGAGAACCATGGGATGAAGGCTAGAAAGGATCCATTGATTGTGGAAAAAGGACCAATGACGCGATTGCGAGCAAAGAAATCAAGGACCAATACATGAAATTTTAAGATGGGCATGAAAGAAGAACCAACATAAAGCACTCAATTCAAGCTAAACTAGGAGAAGTAAAGCTTGGAGTTTAGCTAAAAAGCAGCACCTCATGCACGGAAAATTGGTAAATCACGCACAGATGCAAAATTTAAAACCATAGCTAAATTTTAATGTGCGAAAGAGAATACACAGTGCGTGCACAGTACAAAAATTTGAAGGCACATTTTCATTCAGAATTCTATTTGTTTGATGTTTTCTTAATGCTTTACAAGTTATTTAGGTTTCTTTGTTATTTCCTATATATATAGCCTCATTCTTTCGTTGTAAATTTATTAATTATTGAGAGATTAAATTAAAGCATGGTTACTTTCTTCTTGTTCTTCGTTGCACTTAATTTCAAGCTCCTCTATAACTTCGGTTCTTGACTCAAAAATTTATTGGGCCAATCTTCAAACTGAATGTTAGCTTTCTAGGGATTGTGATTCAATCTTGCATAGGTTTTGGAGCTACTATTTCTACGTGAGTGCAATCAGAGCTTTGGCTCTAAAGTCATCAATTATGATTATACCACATTTTTTTCTAATTCTGATACTCAATGAGTCATCTTCTTCATCAAGTTCCATCATTTTGTAGAGTTTTCATCATCTTTTTGAGTCTTTTAAATCAATACAAATGCCAAGAACATTCAAAATTTGTTTTGTGGTTTAGAGCCCCAATACAATTTTTTTTT
>NW_019248552.1:0-1372 GCF_002742605.1 Olea europaea var. sylvestris | reverse complement strand
TTTGCTAAATAGTGCGTTTTCAACCAAATTTGAGTAAAATTTCATCTGGATTCTGTTCAATGGTGAGCTTCCAATCAAATTTGGCTAAAATTTCACATGGGTTTAGTTCGTTGGAGCATTTCCAATCAAATTTGAGTAAAATTTCACCAAAGTTTGTTCATTGCCATGTTTCCAATCAAATTTGACAGAAATTTCATCTGTATTTTTTTATCGGGGTTTTCAATCAAATTTAACTAAAATTTCTCATGGGTTTAGATTATTACGCGTATCCAATTAAATTTGACTCCAATTTAAATTTGATTTTGTTCATTAACGGGTTTCCAGTCAAATTTGATTAAAATTTCGCTTATGTTTAGTTCATTAGAGCGTGTTCAATCAAATTTGACAAAAAATTTATCTGTATTTTGTTCTTTGGCGTGTTTCTAATCAAATTTGACTAAATTTTGAGTTGAGTTTTATCATTGGTGCGATTCCAACAAAATTTTACTAAAATTTCACATGCGTTTAGCTCTTTGGCGCGTTTCCATTCAAATTTGCCTAAAATTTCATCCAAGTTTTGTTCATTGTACGCTTCAAATCAACTATGACTACAATTTCATCTGAGTTTTGTCCAATGGCGTGTTTTCAATCAAATTTGAGTAAAATTTCATCTGAAATTTGTTTATTGGTGAGCTTCCAATCACATTTCACTAGGGTTTAGTTCATTCGTGCGTTTCCAATCCAATTCAACTAAAATTTCACATGGAGTTTGTTAATCGGCGTGTTTCTAATCAAATTTGACTAAAATTTCACCTGTGTTTGGTTCACTGACACGTTTCCAATCTAATTTGACAAAAATTTCTTCTGCATTTTCTTCATCGGTGGGTTACTAATCAAATTTAACTAAAATTTGTCATAGGCTTAGTTCATTGGCGCGTTGCCAATCATATTTGACTCAAATTTAAATTTGATTTTGTTCATTAGTGAGTTTCCAGTCAAATTTGAGTAAAATTCCACTTAGATTTAGTTCATTGCCATGTTTCTAATCAAATTTGACTGAATTTTGAGTTGGGGTTTATCATTGGCGCGTTTCCAAAAGAATTTTACTAAATTTCACATGGGTTTAGTTCTTTGGCGCATTTCCAATCAAATATGACTAAAATTTCATCTGAATTTTGTTCATTAGCGCGCTTCAAATCAAATATGACTGTGATTTTATCTAAGCCTAGTTAAGTCGCGTGTTTTCATTCAAATTTGAGTAAATTTTCGCTTGAATCTTATTCATTAGTGCACTTCCAATTAAATTTGACTAAAATTTCATTTGAGTTTCGTTCACCGACGAGTTTCCAATCAAATTTGACTTAAATTTTAGTTGAGTTTTGATCATTGGCGT
>NW_019248551.1:0-1372 GCF_002742605.1 Olea europaea var. sylvestris | reverse complement strand
TTCCAGCTTTCAATATAGTTTAATTAGAGTGTTGAGGTTGTCCCCCATCAGTTGTGAATGCATTTGGTATTCAGTTTATAAGTGTGAGGGAAAGCCTCACCACTCGAGCGAGATTTTGGGGTGAGAGAGGCCCAATACCACCCAACACTGGTATCAAAACCCGATTTATTAATAAGTATCTGCCCAACAGTCACTGAGATATGGGTTTGTCTGAGGGGGAGACAGGTTTGCTCTCCCACATGCCTGTTGTGTGAGGGAGAGATGGATTTGGTCTCTCGCAAGGCTCGATGTATGGGGAGAGATGTGTTTGGTCTTCTACAAAATCGGATGTGTGAGGAGAAGATTGTTGAGGTTGTCATACATCAGTTGTGGATGAGGTTGATATTTAGTTTATAGGTGTGAGGAAAAGCATCACCTCTCGAGCTATCTTTTGGGATGAGAGAAACCCAATACCATCCAACACAATTGTTTGACAATTGCCTTAAAAGTCAAATTTTAGAGGACTTCTATTGCAAATAGTAAAATGCAATTATTGTACGAAAGACTTCTAATTAAAGTTGAGAGCAAAATCGTTACAGAATTTTTTCTCCAATTTACAGCCGATTTTAGAGCCTTGCACATGAAGGAATCTTTGTTGAGTTAAATGAGTCTTGTTTGAGTTTAAATTAAACTCTTCTACTTGGTTATTGATCCTATAAATAGTGGATGTATTTCATTATTTTGGTTGCAGCCAGAGAGTCAATCTAAGAGAAAAATATTGTGAGTCTAGCATTTTGAAACTATTCTTACAAAGGGTAGAAAAGTAGATGTCATAAAACTTGAGTTTATTTTTTCTTTGTAATACTTCAGGATTGGGTTAGTAAGTGAAATTCTATATTGTTGTAACAATTCTCATATAGTGAAAATTTTTGACAATCTGTTTAATTTGTGCATCATATTCTTTATTTTTCTTGTTTGTTAATATTTTCTTGAGCAACAAAAAATCCTGCAAGTAAATAAAAATAAAGGAAATTGGAGTAAAATTCCTAACAACTGGTATCAAAGCGTCAGGTGGTTCAGAGTATTGAAGTAATAGAAAAATATGTTATCATTGAAATATGACGTGAAAAAATTTGACGGGAAAATCAATTTTGGCTTGTGGTATGTACAAGTTAGGGATTTATTGATTCATGCTGGACTGCACAAAGCTTTGAAAGGAAAACCAACCAAAAGCTCAAGTAAAGAAGTTGAATCCAGTATGAGCGATTAGGATTGGGAAAAATTGAATTTGAAGGATGCAAACACGATAAGTCTCTATCTGGCTAAAACCGTTCTTGCAAATATTTATCGGATATCTGCTACGATGGAATTATGGAAAAAGCTAGAAGAACTA
>NW_019248550.1:0-1372 GCF_002742605.1 Olea europaea var. sylvestris | reverse complement strand
ATTCCGACAAGTGTTGACGAGGCATTGAAAGATCCGAGATGGGTTCAAGCAATGAAGGAAGAAATGAAGGCACTAATGAAGAATGAGACATGGACCCTTGTTCCTTTGCCTGAAGGACAAAGGACAGTAGGGTGCAAATGGGTATTCTCTATCAAGTACAAAGCTGATGGAACAGTCAAGCACCACAAAGAAGACTAGTAGCAAAAGGCTACACGCAAACATATGGGGTAGATTATCAGGAGACGTTTTTGCCAGTGGCCAAGTTGAATACTAACAGAGTTCTACTATCTCTTGTCGTGAACTTGGACTGGCCATTACATCAATTTGACGTGAAGAATGCATTCCTCCATGGAGATCTTGAGGAGGAGATCTACATGGATGTTCCCCCAGGATATGTGGCAATCTCTGGTAAAGTTGTGTGTAAATTACAGCGAACGTTGTATGGCTTGAAACAATCTCCTCGAGCTTGGTTTGGGCGGCTTAGCCTGGCTATGAAGAAGTATGGTTTCCGACAGAGTAATTCAAATCATACTCTCTTCTTGAAACATCAACGAAGCAAGATAACAGCTTTGATAGTGTACGTAGATAACATGATTATTACAGGAGATGATTAGGAAGAGATCTCGAGACTTCAAGAACAATTGGCAACCAAGTTTAAAATGAAAAATTTGGGAGGACTCAAGTGTTTTCTGGGGATTGAGGTTGCTAGATCCAAACAAAGTATATTTCTTTCTCAGCGAAATTATATCCTAGACTTGTTATCGAAAGTTGGATTATTGGAATGTAAACCTGCAGACACACCAATAATCCAGAATCACAAACTTGGTGAATATCCTAACCAAGTTCCAACAGATAAAGGAAGGTACCAGAGACTGGTCAGGAAACTCATTTATCTCTCACTTACACGACCTGATATTGCTTATGCAGTAAGTGTGGTGAGTCAGTTCATGCATTACCCGAGTGAAGATCATATGAATGAGGTGATCCAAATCCTCAGATACTTAAAGTTCTCCCCTGGAAAAGGACTTATGCTATTAAAGAACAATCATCTAAGGATTGAGGGCTACACAGATGCTGATTAGGTAGGATATATTTCTGATAGAAAGTCTACCTTGGGGCATTTTACATTTGTTGGAAGGAACTTGGTGACATGGAGAAGTAAGAAACAGAAAGTGGTAGCATTATCAAGTGCCGAAGTAGAATTTCGTGGGATGGCCAAAGGTCTCTGTGAACTCCTCTGGTTGAAAAAACTGTTGACAGAAATTGGCTTCACTCCAAACAGTGAGATGGACCTCTTCTGTGACAACAAAGCTACTATCAATATTTCTCATAATCCTATCCAACATGATCGAACCAAACATGTGGAGTTAGA
>NW_019248549.1:0-1372 GCF_002742605.1 Olea europaea var. sylvestris | reverse complement strand
CGGTAAGGACCATGCTACATGTACACTTTAGTTTATCCTTCACCACATGATATTACCCTATTGGACAGTTTAAATTTCAAACTATTTTCCCATCCAACTGACATTTGACAGCAATGCAAGTGTCAAACAACGTGTCAAAAATCAGTGTACAAATAGCAAAATTCAATCGATAAGAAATGCCAGTGTCAAACAACGTGTCAAATATCAATGTACAAATAGCAAAATTCAATCGATAAGAAATGCCAGTGTCAAACAACGTGTCAAATATCAATGTACAAATAGCAAAGTTCAATCGATAAGAACCTTCGTGACAAAGTGTAAATTAAGGTGTACACCATAGTGTACATGTCGTAAGGTTCTTACCGATTGAATTTTGCTATTTGTACACTAATTTTTGACACGTTGTTAGGCACTCACATTGTTGTCAAGTGCCAATTGGGTGGGAAAACTATTTAAAATTTAAACTTTCCAACAAGGTAATGTCACATGGCAAAGTGTAAACTAAAGATTACATCACAGTGTACATGTCACAAGGTTATTACCGATTGAACTTTGTTATTTGTACACTGATTTTGGACACGTCGTGTAACACTTGAATTGTTGTCAAGTGTCAATTAGATGGGAAAACTATTTGAAATTAAAACTGTCCAACAAGGTAATGTAATGTGGCAAAGTATAAACCAAAGTGTACTGCATAGTGTCCACGTCGCAAAGTGTAAACCAAAGTGTACATGTCGCAAGGTTCCTACTGATTCAACTTTGCGAATTGTACACTGATTTTTGACACGTTGTCTAGCACTTACACTATTGATAAGTGTCAATTGGATGGGAAAACTATTTGAACTTTAAACTGTCCAACAGGGAAATGTTTGAAATTTAAAAGTGTACACCATATTGTACATGTAGAATGGTCCTTATAGATTCAACTTTGCTATTTGTACACTGATTTTTGACACTTTTTTGACACTTGCATTGTTGTCAAGTGTCAATTGGATGGGAAAATTGTTTTAAATTTAAACTGAAAATAGGGTAATGTCACGAGAGAAAGCGTAAACTAAAGCGTACACCATAATGTGGATATAGCAAGGTTCTTACCGGTGGAACTTTTCGATTTGTCCATTGATTTTTGATGCATTGTTTGACACTTTCACTGTTGTCAAGTGTCAATTAGATGGAAAAACTGTTCGAAATTTGGACTGTCCAACAGCGTAATGTCACATAGCAAAGTGTAAACTAAACTGCACAGCATAGTGCACATGTCGCGAGGTTTTTACTGATTGAACTTTTTATATTTGTACACTGATTTTTGACACGTTGTTTAACACTTGCATTGTTGTCAAGTGTTAATTGGCTGGGAAATTTATTTGAAATT
>NW_019248548.1:0-1372 GCF_002742605.1 Olea europaea var. sylvestris | reverse complement strand
TGTCAATGGAAATGGTAATCTTTGGCTATTCCCAAAAAGTTCAAAGCAAAAGTTCTTTATAAACTCGTGCCGATCCCATCATGTCTTTCCAAAAACAGTGATGCGGTTCCAATTCGAACCCCCGAGGGACTCAATCATAACAAATTAAAATCAAAGAGTTATGCTATAAATACAAAGGGATTGACAAAGTTAGAAGACAAAATCACATCCACACCAATCATTTCAAAACAGAATTTTAAATCATTTAAAATCAATGATCTGAATTTTGCCAACACACTTTGTATCCCACCTTTTATAACCCAACTTTATATAAGTAGCTTTATTGAAAACGAAATGGCTTTTATACAAAATATGTTAAAGACGAGTTTTAAAACGAAAAAACAACCTTCCAGGGTGAAGTCGAGCACTTTGCCCCTACACCCTCACATGTGAAATACTCTCTTAACTCATCTTGTACATAGTCCTTGTTTAGTAAATATTAAAAACAAGATTTAATTTAAGTTAAAACCAACAATTAATTTTAACTACATACATGGAACCTCTATTTTTCAATCGTCGACTTTGATTCAACTCTAATAAAAATCTAATTTTTAAATCAATTTTGAAATGGGCCATACTTAACCCCAATTCGGTGGAAATTAAAATCAAATTTTAACTAAATTTTAATAGATATTGATAAAAACGTGTGGTTAAAAAAAATTGTGAAACCCATAAAAAATATAGTTAAAATTAATTGTTTATGATTAAAGTCTAGATTTTAATTGGTACCAAACATTGGCCTAATCAATTATATATGAAATTTTCCCTTAATTTCTTTTCTATATTATAAAAAAATAAAAATAAAAACTATTGGCACACAATAGCCGGCCAAAAGTGAATGCCAGGGTAACTTGGGGCAATTTGGGGCCACTACATGTAGCCCTATTAATCATGCATTGAGTTCCAAATCGGGCCATATAAATAGACATTCTAGTTACGAACAAAGAAAAACAAACGGTACAAATTCAGGCAAATATTTTGTGCACAGTTAGTGTTTGGATTCATTGCCAAATGGAAATTTATTCTATTACTTCCAGAGCTTCCTCAAAGACATGTTCTTATCTGTTTCCTTCTTCATGACCTTAGCAACAGCCATTTCGAAGTCCTCCTGAGTCACATGAACCCTCCTCTCTCTCAAAGCAAACATCCCCGCTTCTGTGCAAACAGCCTATAGTAAACCGTTCACAATATTAAGCCATCTTTCAGGCGAAAAGTTTCCAAATACAAACAGGGAAGAAAAACAGGACAAAACTTCAATATGTCAATTCCGCTACATCTGACTCCAATGGCAACCAGTATATAACAGATTTCTAAACAATTAAATTAAGCCATG
>NW_019248547.1:0-1372 GCF_002742605.1 Olea europaea var. sylvestris | reverse complement strand
TTATTATTATTATTATTATTATTATTATTATTTTTTGGCAAAAATGGAGCTCAAACTAATTTTGTCGATATCTTTAGAGCATCAACACTAATTGTAAGGTCACAAGTGTTTGACCAATGCCCCTCCATACCAATCTAGAAACATTTTTAACAAAGAAAGAAATCAGCCCCATATCAAGTTAGAGATATCAGATATATGAATAGTTCGTTTAGGGTTGTATAGTGACAGATCAAATAGAAAGGTCAATTACTTTACAAGCTGGATTAATATTACGTATGGTTAATATTAAAAAAAATGATATAACACTATTTAATTAACTTTTATGAATTTGAATTATAAGAATATTACATGCTGGACTATTACAATTGTATATAGAAATATTTGTTCAAAATCAGTGTCCCTTTTCATCCATCATTTGGCCCTTTATATAGGACGTTGGACTTACAAGTCGTCCTAGTCATGTAAATTAAGCTACGTTGTAGTGACCTAAGAACTTGTGCAACCTCCCATTTGATGGAATTCGATTGGTTGGTGAGGTTAGTCATGATGGGATCATGATGACACTTAGGTCTTAGACTTTAGGCCTACGCCCAAGCCTAGCTTGTTATTCTCTTGATTGGTTGGTTTGGATGTGGCTGCCATCAAGGAAAAGCACTTCGTCTATTATGGCATAATGATGTTTCCTTATGACATTTTCCATAGTTTGACTCCAACCTTAATTGGGTAATGGCCCAAGGCGCCGAGCTAATCTATCTAAATATCTCAAACAAGTAGGCTTGTTTGATCAAGTAAATTGAGGCCAAACTCATCCGATGTGGATTCTCAAATTAGAAACAACACATTGTACTCTAAAGTCTAAGTTCTGCTTTATCAGAGATCTATCATTGATTACTAGCTGCCCGATTAGTAATTGATGATTTTAGGGGTGGCAATCAACTAAGCGGCTCGTCGGCTTGTAAAAAGACGGTTCGTGGATAGCTCAGGCTCGTATTTGGACGAGCGTGAGTCCGAGCAGAGCGGGCTTGCTTGCTAGGTGAGCCGACCCCGCTCAGTTCACCCGCGGGCAAATGGCTCGTGGGTTTGCCCACGTCGGCTCGTGGACTCGTAAAAAGGTAGGAATAAAAGAGTCAAAATAATTTTTTAAAAATGAAATATATATATATATATTGAGCTCGGGAGCTCATGAGCTCATGGGCCGACTTGGGTGTAGATGGGCAGAGCCACCTCGGCTCAGCTCGGCCCATTTCCCTAGATGATTTAGATGCTAGTGGAAGACAATTGGATTCATAGGCTATAGAAGAGTGACAAGTGGCATGGATTTAGAGATGGTGTCACATCTTACTTAGACCTCGTTTGGTTTTGATTTTTCAAG
>NW_019248546.1:0-1372 GCF_002742605.1 Olea europaea var. sylvestris | reverse complement strand
TTCGTTTAGGCCTCCGAATAATTAATTTCCGTATTAATTATGTCAGGTTGAAGAAGTGTTGGACAGAAAATTAACAACCCAAAACCGCACCATGGGCAATTTCATCATTTGTCGCGACAGTGTCGGAATGGGCCGAAATTTGGCAGGTTGATTGGAAACAGCCCCAGAATTTGGACTCAGGGCACATACCCAGGATCATGGGATTTTGGCCAAATTCCTTCGTTTAGGCCTCCGAATAATTAATTTTCGTATTAATTATGTCACGTTGAAGATGTGTCGGACAGAAAATTAACAATGCAAAATTGCAGCAGGGGCAATTTTGTCATTTGTCTCGACGGTGTCAGAATAGGCCGAAATTTGGCAGGTTGATTGGAAACGGCCCCGAAAATTGGACTCGATGTACAGACCCGGGATCACGGGATTTTAGCCAAATTCCATCGTTTAGGCCTAGGAATAATTAATTTTCGTAAAAATTATGTCAAGTTCAAGAAGTGTTGGACCGAAAATTTACAAAGAAAAACTGCACTAGGAGCAGTGTCGTCATTTCTCGTGACAATGTCGGAGTGGGCCGAAATTGGAGTCGGGGCACATACCCAGGATCACGGGATTTTAGTCAAATTCCTTTGTTTAGGCCACCGAATAAATAATTTCCGTATTAATTATGTCAGGTTAAAGAAGTGTTGGACAGAAAATTATCCAAAGAAAAACTGCACTAGGGGAAATTTCATCATCTATCGTGACGGTGTCGGAATGGGCCGAAATTTGGCAGGTTGATTGGAAATGGCCCAAGAAATTGGACTCGGGCCACAGACCTGGGATCATGGGATTTTAGCTAAATTCCTTCGTTTAGGCCTCCGAATAATTAATTTCTATATTAATTATGTCAGGTTGAAGATGTGTTGGATAGAAAATTAACGACGCAAAACCTCACCGGGGGCAATTTTGTCATTTGTCGCGACGGTGTCGGAATGGGCCGAAATTTGGCAGGTTGTTGGGAAACGGCCCCAGAAATTGGACTTGGGGTACAGACTCGGGATCACGGGAATTTATCCAAATTCCTTCATTTAGGCCTCCGAATAATTAATTTCCGCATTAATTATGTCAAGTTGAAGACGTGTTGGACAGAAAATTAACAACGCAAAACCGCACCAGGGGCAATTTCATCATTTGTCGCGACAGTGTCAGAATAGGCTGAAATTTGGCAGGTTGATTGAAAATGGCCCCCGAAATTGGACTGGGGGCACTGACCCTGGATCGTGGGATTTTAGCCAAATTTTTTCGTTTAGGACTCCGAATAATTTATTTCCGTACTAATTATGTCAGTAGGTTGAAGTTGTGTTGGCTAGTAAATTAACAACGCAAAATCGCACCT
>NW_019248545.1:0-1372 GCF_002742605.1 Olea europaea var. sylvestris | reverse complement strand
AATATCAATTATGCCAATACTAACTTGTATGTTTTGTGTGGAAGTAATGTTGCTCATTGTGTTAGGGTTCATTATGTATACTAACTTAGATGCATGTAGTTGTTTCCCATATAGGGATGAGAAGTAAGAATTACGGTGTTTGTCACAGCTGTAGAAGATCACTTCTTTGGAGAATGCTAAAGAAAATGTCATTGTCCGCCGTGTGTAGATGAAATCTAGAAATGTTTTGAGATTGAAAAGGAGGACAACAACAAAGCTGTCTATTCAAAACTTGCAGCAATGGCTGCGGATTTTTTGACTAGGTCAAAAAAGAAGAAGCAAGAGGTGAGTCGAGTGCCATTAATGAAGTGATGAATCCTATTGCTGACAAGGATGTCGATGATTTGCTAAGCATATTTGAAAATCTAGCTTGAATTATCGAGAAACAAAACCTTGAGATTTTGTTGAATGTGACATTCTGCAAGGGAAAAGAGCCCATGGACGATAATGGAAAAGAAAAGGCTAGCATGATTAGTAGTTATAGTCGTTCATGCACTCATTCTAGTTATGTTAGGTTTGTATATTAAGTTGATATTTTATTTTGCCAAGTGATTATAAATCATGATGTTCGATATGAACTTCCTTTGTGGTTTCGAGTCTATATGTTTATGTATCACTTGCTGTTCACATTATCAATTCAAAAAGGCAAGATAGAGGCCAGTCCAACAGTAACATTATATCTATGGCAGAGTAAAAATTCTAAAAGCATGTTGTCTATATATGAGATTGAAAGCATGAATCTGTACTAGAACCAAAATTGTTGCACACAACTAAATCCACAAAACTTCAAAGAAAGTAAAATTAATTCTAGGTGAGAATGAAGTAAAACATTCAATTGCAACTACCATAAAAGAGAGCAACAATTAAAAAAATTCAAATAAGATGAAAACTACAAGACGAAAATGTTATAAAACTACGTTCGTTACAATACAGCAAACCATTCCTTTTTGCCGAGCAAAACCCATAGTGGCAGACCATCATTGGAATCCACAGTGCATTAGCCAGGGCTACCTTGTTGGGAAAATGTGGATATTAGTATGGAACTGAACGACCTATTGCTCAAAATGAACATCAGTGCACTTACACAATAATTGAATGTAAATGTACAAATTTAAAAATGTATAAACCTTCAGATCTGAATATGAGATTTGTCAAAGATAGAGGGACCACATTCGAGGTTGAAAAGTGTTTTGAAAAGGTATGACTTTTTGCGTCGTTCTACATCGAACAATAACTCAATTAAAGCTTCGAACAAATAATTATAATAAACAAAATATACTAACCATCGATAGTTGTGTATATGAAAACGGTATTTGAATAAAATATTGTTGCT
>NW_019248544.1:0-1372 GCF_002742605.1 Olea europaea var. sylvestris | reverse complement strand
TGTAGCACATATCTACTTTTAAATATAACTTTTTCATAGAGAAATATTCTTAGAATAGTTCCACATATGACGTCCATAGAAATCCATATAAAAAGAAACAAACGTAAACATTTCATGATCGAATTAAAATTATTCAATCACCGGCTTCCTTCATAGCATGTTGCATCATCCTCTACCATCATCCATGCCCCAAGGAAATCCATTTAACTTGTAATCGGTGCATTTCATTATCAAATTAGAAATTTCAAACTATAGATTCACACCATTGCACGTAGATGGATTTTCGGCAAAATCCAATTACTAAGGAAATCCATTCAACTTGTAGGAAAGGAATTAACCCATGAGTTTGAAACTCAATAGATACCATCGATGCATTTCATTATCAAATTAGAAATTTTGAACTATATTCATACCGTCACACGTAGATGGATTTTCGGTAAAATCCAATTATTATAGCATTATCATCACACTTAGAGCCGGAGAATGATCATTCAAACTGTTGTAGTGCCAAATCACCATACCTGGAGGTACCATTTCATTCAAATATTTATCAAAAAATCATAATTTGAAAATGAAATAAACACTTGCACCTCTACCTACCTTGAACTTTATTAAATATAAAAGAACAAATGTGTAGAGAGTCTTTCTTCTTCTCACCCTTGTTATTCCGTTAAACTTAACTTGACATGAAATATATTTTTTTGAGAAAAAATAAGAGTAAATTTGGATTTGAAAAGGGGTGTAGTGAAAAAGTGACATTCCTTTTCTTGTAACCTTCCATTTTAATGAAAAACTAAATGGGGGAGTTGTATTATCATTAAATTTGTTAAATTTGATATTTAACTAAAAATTTGAAGAGTTTTTAAGCCATAAAAAAATAATTAGTATAAAAAGTTTTATAAATACATCTACATGGTGATTTGAACCTGGATTGCCTATATGAAATACTATGTAGATAACCATCGAGGCAACCCAATTATTCATCAAATCTTTGTAATCAAATTTATTTAAACTTAATATCTTAAATTGTTGGGCTCTTAATTAACTTATGGTTTGGGCTTTCATAATCTTAAATGAGTTGAGCTTCCATAGTTCGTTTCTTAAATGGGTTAGACTAGTGGTGTTAGATTATCAAAAAATAATAGCCTAATTTTATTTTATTTCTCGGATTTTTATATCCCTTACACCTTAAATAAAAAAATGTCCTCGAAATTTACCTTATGGATTGGCAAAGAGTGTCGGATAATTGTCTTTGACTTGTTCTTCTCTTTCCTAAGTAGCTTTTTTTACTCCATATTATTCCATTGTACTTTGACCAATTGAATCTCCTTGTTTCATAATTTATGTACCTTTCGATCCAATATTTTAACCG
>NW_019248543.1:61642-63747 GCF_002742605.1 Olea europaea var. sylvestris | reverse complement strand
TAACTTATACGAATAGTACTCACGACATGATACCTGAGACCGTTTCTTCTTCGTATCCTTCAGCACTACATAAGCGAGAATGATTAAAATTTTATATTTACTTTCAATATCACATTGTAAAAGTATAATAGACACAAGAAAGTATATAAGCAAACCTGCAGTTTCTTTTTCAATAATTTGAGCCGCAGAATTTATTACATTAGGATTAGCAACATTGTCCACAAACTGTGCAATTTGAGAAGATGTTTGTTCGTATCTTAGAATGCTTTCATGCCAATCACATTCACCAAAAGGAAATAGCAAAGGATATTGTAGAGGATCATAACAACCATAATAATAATGAACCCTATGCGAATCACCAGAATGACCATATATAATAATATCACGAACGCGAATATTTGCATTTTCATCATCCTCAACCCATATAGCAACTACTTGAGATGCTGACGGAGTATTAAAGACTCTCTGATCGAGTCATGCATGGCATCTTATTTAAATTTTATGCTCATGCAAATCAGTTATATTGCTTAAAGACCTAAAAAATTTACTATACGGATTTACCTTCAAGATTTCGATTAGAAGAAATAAAATAGATTCTACCAGGTGTTCTGAAGTTTTCATACGATTTTCTAGTTCATTAGCTATATCATAAAAACATAATTGCATATAACAAGGCGTATTATTATCCGGCATAAGTTGATTTACATAATGATATATTTGTTCCTGAATTCTAAATGTGTAGATACCTTTGTATGCTTTAAACAGTTCTTTATTGTACTTTATGCCAAATGAAGTGAACGCAAAGTAGTTATAATATGAATGTGCATATTTTTTAAATTTCATAGATACAAGCTCTTTAGACATAAATAAAGTATACAATCCATCCGGTGAATCGGACATAAAAAGTTTCACCTTTCCATCATAACAACAAAAACCTTTAGTTTCTCTATACAATTTGCGTGCACCACAATGCTTACAATAAGCACAAGTTGGTAATACATATGCAGTTGCTGGTACACTTAACAAATTAGAACTTCCATGTAATTCATAATAAAAAATATTTATCATTTCTTCATTCGAAGTAGATGCCTCAGAATGTATTATATATTCATGCACAGAATCAACTTCAGAAATATTATTTGTAGATAACATACGATCATTTATTTTTTTACGACGATCAATACTTACAGTTTCATTTCGATATCTCCTATTCGCCTGCCTTCGATTTTGTTGTTGTCGAATGAAAGTATTATATGATTGACTTGTGCTTTGGGACAAAGTTTGATGATCAAAACGACCATACTCTTCAATCATAGATTTTTCGAAAGAACCCATGAAAACAATGAACTGACCTCTGATTTCAATAATAGAAGAAATTATGAATTTAATTAAAAACCAACCAATAATGATAATATTACATTAAACACAGTATAAACTAAATTGACTGAACTCAGATACATATTAGGAAACATTTCGCAAATCAACAGTCCTCTTCGAAAATGTACGTAAAAAAAGAACTATAAATTGGACGATAACAATCAAACATTCATATACCAAACTGTTGTAATCATCATTAAACATAAACAACAACTTAAACTTTTCATGTAGATAACGGTAAAGAAAGAAAGACATAGTCAAGTTGTATACACAGAACAAAAAAAATTTTGTTACATTATTTAAACCTGAAAAAAAGTAAGAAATAAATAGATATGAAAGAAAAAAAAAAAAGAAAACCTTCATAACTATATCCAATAAATAAAGAAAAATTTACTTAGATTTTCACGTATATACAAAAAGAAAAATTCACCTCACATTATGTAGGAAAATATGAGCGAAGCTAAATTTTCATCTGTAGACAGAATAAAAAACAACATTTGTTAAATAAATAAAAAACAAAAAAATAAAAAACACAAACAAACACTAAAATTTCCAAGGACATACCCAAACACAATCGTTATAAATTCCATGATTTTCTTCTCCAAGATTGAGATGACGACTATACAAATTTTTTTCGTACAGAAAGAAAGAAAAATATGGAAAGTTCTTTATTAGACGGAAGCTTAAATTTTTTGGAGACAAATCAATCCAATTGAAGGAAGGAAAGA
>NW_019248543.1:0-59493 GCF_002742605.1 Olea europaea var. sylvestris | reverse complement strand
AAAAAAAATACATTTTTCAACAGTAATTTGATATCGTTTTAATCACATATTTTTTAATAAAATAATATTATACGTAAATTTAAAATTTTTCTTATTTTTTAAACACACATGTCCAATTAATACGATATTCAAAAATGTATTTTTATTCCAATAATGTGGGTCGGCCTAACTCGGAAGTGTGTGGAACCAGAATCCAAAAGGGCTACTCGCCATTTACGATCCATTTTGTCTTCTTTCAACAAAGATCGATGGAAAAAGAGCCTGCTCTGGAAACTCGCTGCTCTACTGATCTTCAAGACAAATGGATTGAGTAACTGCATAAAATTTCATTATTTTTATTGCTTTCTTTTACACTTGCTTAGGAACTCGAAACCCAATTTTTTTCCCCTCATGGTGCTCGATTTTGATTTAGGATCCAAGATTCACTCAAGAAAAAGATGAAAATAGAAGATGATTTCAATTGGAAAATACCCACAACTGAAGTACAAAATCTTGAAGAAAAAACAGAAAATTCAGATTCCTGTGGTGCAATCCTGAAGTACGTGGGCGGAGTTGACTTGAGCTTTTCAAAAGCCGATCCATCTATTGCATGCGCCACCCTTGTGGTTTTGGACCTCAATACTCTTCAAGTTGTATATGAAGATTTTTCCATTGTTAAGCTGCATACTCCGTATATACCTGGTTTCTTGGCCTTCAGAGAGGTCCTGTTCATGAATTTTTCCTTTCAATTTTTATTCGTAAATTTATATCATTTTGTCGAGATATTTAGATGTACGACCTCTGGCGTATAGATTACAATACTTTATTGCCTTGTGTGAGACTTATCAGTACACAATTTGATAGGTAGAAGATTAATGCTTTGTGCTTGAGTTAAAGCGCAGGTAGGATAGAAAGCAAGGAAGAGATAATAGGTTGCATATAAATTATACCTGCATTATTCGTATTGATATGCCTTGAAATAGAGGCGAGGATTATGGAGTATAAGGATAGGTGGACAACGAAATGGTGGTATTACGGTACATGAGGACCTTAAAGGACACTAGTTTCCATAACTAAGACAAGGATTTATTCGTTTGGATTTGTAGTGCAAGATGCATAGTTAATGTTTTAAGTGCCTATGCAACGAAATATGATTAGGATAATTCTTGTAGGTGCAACTTTGTGAGGATATGGATGGATTATATACAAAACTGGGTTTTGAGAACTGGATTAAGAAATACACTTGGACAGAAAATTTTCATGTGAGACTTAATGGACTTTTAGGAAAGGATCACGGGGATGTTGGCATGATATATTGCTGATTTGGTATTGCAGATAAAAACTGATCTTTGAGTGCCGATTTTAGAATTTTCCTTAGCGAGCGATCTGATAGTAACGCACCTTTTTCATGAAGAGAATAACACTTGATTAGCTTTAACAGTGGGCTTAATAAGAGTTAGAGTTTTGTTCGTGGCTAGAAGAATAGGTTATCTCATGTATGGGATGAGAATTTTTTGGGTGAGTTTGTTGGATGAATAATTCTTGATATTATAAGAAAACACATAAATTTCATGCTCCATTCTCTATTTCTGGCTCTTGCCTTAGGAGAGCTTTATCCCTGTACCATTTTAACTTTTTTCTTTATATGATTATCAATTCTTTGGATAGTGGGAAAACTGCATTTTTTTTTAGCATAGCACACAACTCATAATTGCTGCAGTTGAGATTTTTCTGTTTCCAAGTGCCCCATAATATATTATTCCTTTTACATAATGTAATCGTGAGAAAAAGGCACAAGTTTTGGAGTATAGAGGACAAGATATTTGTCTTCAGAGAGATCTTATTCACACTCCTTTACATTTTTTTACTTATAAAAAAACACTAATTCTTAGATTTTACGAAATTTCGAGCCTTTGGAGCATAACGTTATCAGAAGAAGCATGGTTTTCACTCTGGGATGATGAAAATTGAACAATTTCCCTGCATGTTGGCTTTTGTCCTTTCATTTGAGATTTCCCGTTTGTATTTGTATCACAATAAGTTTTGCGCAGAATATGTTCTAGGTAAGCAATGGATTTCCTTTTTCTTGGTAAAGAACTATTTTTACCTGTAAATTGTTGAGGATTAACTATGCGCTTCTTCATATGGTTCTGGATTTTGTTGTATATATAGTACAAACTCTGAATGTTTATCTATTTTGCAGGCCCCAGTTCTTCTAGAACTTCTCGAGAAAATGAAGAAGGGATCTCTTCCATTCTATTCTCAGGTGATAACCTTTTTAATACTAGTATTAAATATTTTTCTTTTATATTGTGAGATAACATTAACGTGGAAGTCTGATAAAATTTATTTGATTAATTATGTGAAATTATCTATCAAGAAACAAATTTAAAAACTTTAAAAGACAAATGTATTTGACTCTGCCAAATTTTCACTACAATGTGAAAGTATACTGATGAAATTTATTTGATTCTCTTATGTAAATTGTTTATCAACGAACAAATTAAAAAAACTTATAAGAGACTGCCAAATTCACACTGCATTTCTTTTTCCTGAAACAAGAGTTTCTGGAGTATTTTATTTTAAGATGCATGGGTGGGTTCTCGGTGTGTTTTTTGTAAAATGTTCAAATACTATCCGTCTCTAATCCTTTTCAAAATTTAATTGACGCTTATATCCTTTAAGTCAATTACTTTGACAGATATTGATGGTTGACGGCAACGGAATACTTCATCCTCGAGGCAAGTCTTTTATTTTTCAATGTTTAAGAAAAGATAATAAGTGATGCATTATGGTTAAATTCCTCCTTGAAACAGCTCCTGAACTCTTTGTTTATTTAGTTCATTTTAAAAAAATCCCAATCTTATTTCATGAAAATTGCTACTTTCTTCCATTACCTTTCACTGGTACTTGCTGGAACTGTTATATTGTGGCTTGCTTTTAGAGCATCATATTGTTTATGATTCTTAGTGAATGATGTTTTTATTCTTCTATTTGTTACTGGAAGTGGATAAAGACTTCTTTGGATGCTGCTAATGTGCATGGTGATAGGGAAAGAATTATTGATTAGAATACTTTTAGTTCATCTCCAAATATTCAATAAATGTTATCATGTCTGTCCTCTCTACCTATTATCATGTTAACCAATGACTTCCGCTAGCATTATCACAGTGAGTGGCCTATGTTTGTAGCTCCATCTTATTTAAAGAAACCTTTTCACCCGTTATTGGGCAGCTTATATGTTGTTTTTAAGAAAGAATATACAAAATGTGAGTTTGCTAGACAACCTCAAGTAATTTTTCTATGTGCTCTTATTATAGTGTCCATATAGCCCATGTTTGGATTCCATTTTAATGAGGTTTTGAGAAAAAATGTATTTTGGAATAGTAATTTTTTGAAAAATGCATAGTTAAAAAAGAAGGAAAAATTTTGGGTTCACATGTTGGAAAATCACTACCAGACACGTCCCTAATATTATTTTATTGAAGAATGTGTGGTTGAAAAGAAGAAAGAAAAAAATGTATTAAAATTAGAATGAAACCCAAACATAGGTATGGTTCTCATTTTATTTTATTTATTTTTTTAATTTAAGAATAGGTTTTAAGTGGTGTGAAAACTTTATGGATACTAAGGTATAAATATGTAGAAATAAACTAAAACTGTGAAAGGCCTATGTAAACTTACTATTCCAAGGACGTGTAAGTGTATATTTGTTTGGCTTACATGTATAGCCCTTGCTTGTATTGTTTATTAGCTGCATTATTATCATGTTAAAACTAATTGATTAACAATAATTTCACCGTACCTAAATAGAAGCTAGCTATTAATTGATATAATGACCAAAAGGGGGAAAAAGATCCAAAAGTTGAAAAATCTTAATTTGAAGGTCTAGATTGGTAAAACTTGTGCCTGCAAAATTAAACTAATCCATTAGGATTGCATTTGTGCTCTATTTCCTTAAATCTTATTGCTGGGAACGAAAACAAAAAAAGATCAATTTTATATAATGCTGTCAGGATATTTCTGCTGCTTCTCTTTTGCTGTAGTTGGTAAGAGAGATCTTGAAGAGCCTGCTTTTGTTTTTGACGAGTTTAAACCATCATTAGTACTATTCTGCTTACTGCTTTGACTGTGCTTTGGTCTTTAATTTTTGTGCACAACTTGTTAATTCACTCTGCTTTTCATTTCAATCTAAACTTGGAGACTTGTGCAGGCATGGGATTAGCTTGTCATCTTGGTGTTCTAGCTAATATTCCTACTGTTGGGATAGGAAAGAATGTAAGTTTTAAGATTATGGCCCCGTTTGGTACTCCTTTTTTTCAAAATGCATTTTTCTCTTTCTTCTTTTCAACCACACATTTTTTTATTAAAATAATATTACACGTAAATCAAAAACTTTTCCTCATTTTTCAACCATACATCTCCCATCAATTTATTCTAAAATGCATTTTAACATAAAAATGGCTCTCAAACACCCCTATGATATTATTTTGTTGGACGTTAATTTTTAAAAATTATTCTCTCTCTGTGTGTCAGTCATAATGTGCCAGAAGTTAACAGCATGTTCTCTGGTAATACATTTCAGTTACACCATGTTGATGGTCTAAACCAATCTAGAGTGAGACAACTTCTTGCAGGTGAGGGAAACTCGTCTAAAGATGTCTTCACTTTGATTGGGGACTCAGGGTCTACTTTAGGAGCGGTGAGAATTTTTAATTATTTTCTTGCAGTAATCCAAATGTATGCAGCTTTACTAGTTAGCTGTAGTTGAGAGTGAAATGCCATGTATACATTGTAGTCTCGCATTATATATACGTTGTAGCCTTGTTTATGTTTTAGTAAATGAATTCTCTCTCTTAAAATGAAAGAATAGAAATATAATTCCAGACAGTTCTCTCTGTTTTGTTAAGCTACAATTATGTGCTTTCAAGTTGAATGGAAGTGGAAAAAGGGTCTAAATAACAATAATGAACTAAATATCGCATGTGAAACTAGTTTAACCTCAAAGCCTTGTTATCTCGTATTTATTTGGGTCAAGTACATAGGTTCGCATATTTCACTCTACTCTATTTGGTGAGAATTAAAATCAGATTTTTAATAGATTTTGATAAAATTTGATAAATGTGTGGTTAAAAAGTTTGGGGACCCATGAAATATGTGGTTAAAATTAATTGTTAACTTTGACTTTAATTAAAATCTGGATTTTAATAGTACCAAATGGGGGCTAAGAAACATGTATGAAGTAAAACACACACACTTAAATTCATTCATATCCAGTGGTTTTAGGTCAAGTTTGTTCTCAAGTTGTTTACACTACTACTATTACTCTTCCTAATTTACATTATAAAGATTCCTGTAATATGTACGTGCTTGTATTGATATTTATTTAAAATATTGGATTCCTTTATTCTATGATAAAAGTTGGTGCTTTGAGCTACTTCAATAAATTTCATCTCAAAGTTTGCATTTGAAAATACAGCTGAAGATTGCTAAACCTTAGTTATTGTATTTTAACAATTGAAGATATGTACCAACATATATTATAGTTATGCAGGCAATGAGATCAACTCAAGACGCCTCGAAACCCATATTTATTTCGGTTGGTCATCGTGTGTCTCTTACCAGTGCCATCAAGATTGTGAAATTGAGTTGCAGATTTCGTGTCCCGGAGCCCATCAGGCAGGTAATACTTGGTGCTTTTGAAATTTTGCTAGTAGCATGCATCAATTGATTAATGGATCTAATATAGATTTTGTGACAAAGCACAAGGCCATAATTAGTTTAACTGACAATTATACATTAAGCAAAGGGTAATTATATTCACCCTACAGTTTTTTTGTTCTTTTTCGCACTTTTATCCCCTACTTTTTCCCTTCCATTCTTATCTCTTGTCTTTGATATCGATTTCTGTCCAGATATTCGGTTAGTGTGGGGAGTATATTTTGTTGAACTTTTTTATTTGTTATTTATCTTGCTTATTAAAAAAAATGAGGGGCAAATAAGACTTCTTACTCGTAACGGATTTTTTGGCCATCATTAGGGACAAAATGTGTTAATTAAAGAAGGTTGAGGATCAAAATACAAAGAAAAAAGTTGAGTACGCAAGTGCAAGAATGAGCAAAAGTTAGACGTTTCATTGCAATTAAAATGTGGTGCATTGTAACAAACTATGGTGTGAATATAATTACCCTTAAGAAAACCTTGATCGCTCTTAAATATTATTTGTTGATCTACCAAATTGAGAGATCTTGCCATAAGTGGTTTGATTCTTGTTTGGGGACAATGGTCACCTTTTGATTTAAGAAAAATAAATGTTCCAGTATTCAGCATTATCTTTATACTTTCAACTTGGAATGTAGATAGCATCAGTTGAAACTTGAAACTGTTCCAGTGACAGGAGTATATTATTTCGATTACTTGTTCGTGCTAAATGTGCAATTTAATCTTGCTCGAATTTTATTTAGCTTATTTTCTCTTTCGTTGTTAGGCTGATATTAGATCCAAAGCTTGCCTTCGAAAGCATGGCTTAAGCTAGCTTGATCGTGGACCTGTCTACAGTGGCACCTTCAGGAGAAGTGTCTCCAATACATTTGTCTTACACAGTATATAACCTGGTATTTTTTAATTTGTAGATTAAATTTAATTTGTCGATATTTTCAAAAATTTGTTCTGTATTCAATAGTATTCATAAAGAAAAAGTTAAAATCTTATCTATTTTACTGTCATAATCCAACTACTACTGTATACCAAACATGCCTCAAAGAGGTAGATGAATTAGGCATCAACTAGCCTTCAGTTAGGAACAATTCATCTTATGGCTTCAAATTTACTTGCTATTCCTCCGTCATTGTACCCTTAGAGGTAGGGCTCTACAACATGGTCCTTTTTGTTTAACTGTATTCGTATAATCTTCTAGTGATCCTGATTTGAAAATTAGAGATCTTAATTCTATTTCATCAAAAGCAATCAATTTGCTAATAATAATAATAATAATAAAAGACAATCAAGATTTACAGAAGCTTTATTCAATGTGAGAATACACCATTTTCGTCGCTGTAATAATATACTATGATGAAAAGATTTACATGAAGAATTGTACACCTATCTTCTCTAGTTTCTCCCTCTTTTATGATGGTGATAAAAAAATCTAATGATGCCACTATTTATAAGATAAATTAGAGCAAAATAGAAATTACATGGACACAATTCCTAAATTATTCTTAATGAAATTTTGGTTGGGGTTCTTGTGTCTTTTCTAACCCCCACGGCGACTTTTATCACGGATGTAGATTTGTGTACTGCTTTTGCACAATGACAATAATTAAGCTCCGAAACTTTAACGTTACAATCATGCATTCATACTCTACTACTCACCATGGCTCAGTCCTCTTGACCTCTGCCACTCCTTGATGTTTACCATCAAATATTTATCGTTGTCACATCAACTCGCATTAGCTTATGAACCCATTAACCATTTGCTTATCAAATTTGTTTTGAGACTTGAGAAAGTGTGTAAGGTTTGGAGAAACCGATCATGGTCTTGACAGGGATTGTGGCGTGGTGGCTTGCAAGGCATAGAGGTGTAATTGGGTTGCCCTTGGCTCGACATGGCTCTTTTTAGACAGTTATCAAGCCTCAGCATGGGTCAAGAGTAAGTTAAGAGTTACAGCTAGCATCAAGTTTTTTGAGGGGCATGTCTGTACGGACATATATGGCCGTGTGGAATTATTATTAAGAATACAATTGGACATTACTTAAATATGAAAGTTATATTTAACATATGAAGATTTCAACATCTCTTACTACAAGATAGACTATTACAAAGTTCAAAAACGTTCAAATGGAGAAGAGTTACATATTTTTATTGTCAGTAATTTTCTCAAATGTTTTTCAACATTGTTTACGTGTTGCCATTGAATTTTTCCGTTCATTTTCCAATTACCAAAAACTCTATAACTTATTCGAGTTGGCCTAAGAATCAAAATATTATTTCATCTTTTATTTCGTCACTCATTGTTTTAAAAATTAATGACTTGATGAACTTACCAAAATGTTATTCTACTAGTCCTTTCAATCGCTATGTCATCAAATTCATTAACTTCTAAAACAACAAAGTGAGAAAGTGATGGATGAGAGAACATTTTGAGAGGTTCAATGACAATTTGGATATGGGTATTTAGCTCTTGTTTGGTGGAGATTAATATTAGATTTTTAGTAAATTTTGATAAAAGTTAAAGAAATGTGATTAAAAAGTTGTGGATCCCATAAAATTTGTAATTAAAATTAATTGTTGACTTTAACTTATATTAAAATTTAGATTTTGGGTGATATCGTTTGTAGGAAGTCGGAAAAATCATTGCTTAATTTTTTCGATACAAGTTCCGACAATTAGGTTTTTATCGTATTTTTCAACCCACCAAATTGGTGGATTTTGATTATTTTCCAAAACCTTTTCCGAAAAGATTAAGATTTGGGGTTTGTTCGATAATGATTATGAGAATTGATTTTTGGGAAAAAATCATATCTCAACTATTAAATATACACCAAATCAAATCTCAGAGACTAAGTTTCAAAATGCAAAAGTCAGGTTTTTATTTTCATTTTTTTTAGTTTTAAATAATAATATTATCAAATTAAATTAATCAACGCATGCCTACCCTAACCGTCCCCATCCCACTCATTGGCATCCACCCGCCCTCGACATCCCTCCAACCTCCACCTCGTCGACGACTTCTTCAACGACAAACTGATCGTTCTTAGTTTTCGTCACTGAGTGATGATCAATTCTTTGGTGTTGGGACTGAATAGTATAGTATAATCTAAAACTTTTTTTAATTGAAAATTGAAAAATAGCTCCTCATGTAATTTATAGAGCAATTAACTGAGCAAATAATTTGAATTCTCACCATCAAAATTTGGTTATTTGAATTTGTGACCAGTTTGGATAACTAAGGTTGGAGCAATCAATGGCATACGACTAGATTCTTGAATTTGTGACAGGTGACGTGTGCACTTTGACGTGTGACCTATAGTCTGATCTAATGGCTTGTGACCAAATCTCTTGGATTTGTGATATGTGACCTAAGCCAATGGTCTATGGCCAAATTTCTTGAATATGTGACATGTGCACTTGATGTGTGACCTACGACATGATTCAACAGCTTGTGAACAAATCTCTTGAATCCGTTACCCGTGATGTATACGCTTTGACATGTGCCCTGTTATATGTGACCTTGACTTGATCCAATGGCAGGTGAACAAATCTCTTCGATCTATGTCTTAAGCTAATGATTTGTGACCAAATATCTTGAATATGTAGCTTGTAACCTGTAAACTTATGTGTGACCTACAACTTGATTCAACCGCCTGTGAACAAATCTCTTGAATCCGTTACCCGAGAAGTATACACTTTGAAATGTGCCCTGTTATATGTAATCTTGACTTGATCCAATGGCAAGTGAACAAATCTCTTCGATCCGTGTCTCGATCCAATAGTTCGTGACCAAATTTCCTGCATCTGTGACCCTAACCTAAGCATTTTGACATATGACCCGTGTACTTTGATAGGTCACATGTTCAAGATATTTGGTCACAAAAACTCAAACTGTGACTTACACACCTTTGTCATCACCAACAGAGGACATTGATCCATCGCTAATGTTCCACCACAATCACTACTAGCAACCCAACAACTAAGAAAATTACCAACGACAAAACATAACAAAAACCACAAGAAAATTGTCACAAAACCTTCACAAAAACCACTTCCAACCACCACTTCAAGCACCTCATCTCACGCCCACCAAAATCAAGACCATCGCCTGCAACAACAAAACCACTACCGCCTACAATACTAACAAAAGAAATACTGCTTCTATTAATACCTAAACGACTGCCATCATCACCTACAAACCATCAAAAACCACATCCACCACCACCACCATTTCCATAACACCAACAATAAATAGAAGAAAAAAAACCCAGAATAACCCCATATCCGTAAGCAATCGCCTCGATTCAAGGTGAGCCTCTATAAGAGGCGACAGCGATCTGAATAATCCCATACCCTAACCTATAAACGATCGCCTCGATTTGAACGTTGTTGTGCGCAACCTTGCATCGGAGCTCCGATGACGTGTTGCAAGAATATAGTAGAGTGAGAGACAAAAGAGAGAGAGCGAGTGAGAGAAGAGAGCAAAGAGACTACAATGTTTAGAGAGGAAAGAGACTACAATTCTGAGAGAGAGAGAGAGAGAGAGAGAGAGAGAGAGAGAGAGAGAGTGCGAGTGAGAGGCGAGAGGAAAGAGATTATCCTAGGTTTTATTTATACCTGATTTATGCTCAAATAAACTTAATATCTGATTTTAGAATTCTCATATTTAAATACCTATAGTAGTGTAATATCCTCTTGATTTTTTAATCGTTAGAGAGAAAAGTGAGTTCTACTTATGAGTAAGGAAGTCAAAATGACAGTTAGAATAGTAAAATAACGGACAAAAAATTAGTTTTTTGAGGTGAAAAATTGCTATCATACAGGGGCTTGGCTGGGTTTAAATTTTGATTTTAGTTAACTGTTGGGCTGCGTTATAGTTTAGATTTGGATTCATCTGTTGGGCGTCGCTTCAGTTTAGTTTGGGTTCACTCACATGGGCTGTAGTTTGGGTATGAGTTCACAATTTCATGGGCTTCAGTTTGGCTTTGGTCACTTTTGGGCTCGGATTCCATTACTATTGGGCTGGGTTTAAATTTGGGTTTAGTTAACTGCTGGGGGCTGCTTTTATTTTAGATTTGGATTCACCGTGGAGCTTGGCTACAATTTGGCTTTGTGTTCAGCTTTTGTCCTCCAACAACAAGTCAATAATTTCCTCCTTCAACTCTTCAATATTTGTCAATTTCACTCTCCAACTACTCAGTAGAGTTAATCTCATCCTATGACTGTATATAAGCATCAATTGCATCCGTCGACTATTAAAAAGTATCACTTGCATCCTTGAACTAGTAAATAGCACCAATTTCATCCATCAACTACTCATAAGCATCAATTTCGCTCATAAGTATCAATTTCGCCTTTACACTATTCCTAGGTAATACTTTTGTCCTTTAACTATTCAATAGCATTGATTCCATCCTCCAACTATTCATAATCGTAAATTTTGCCCATTAAGTTTTCAAACACATCTTCGGCTACTCATATGCATCAATTACGTCATTCAAAAATACATAAGAATCACTTTTGTCCTCCAGTTATTCACTAGCATCAATTTTACCTTGAACTATTTAGAAGCATGACTCATGTTCTCAACTATTCGTATGCATCAATTTCCCATGTAAAATATAAGGATTCATAACTTTCATCCTCCTGTTATTCACAAGGATCCGTTTTGTCCCTTAACCATTCATTAGCGTCATTATCATCTCCAACCATTGACCATCATGAATTTCGTGGTTTCACTATCCAACGTCATCAATTTCATCCTTCATCTATTGATAAACACCAATGTCATTCTCCAACTATTCAGCACCATCAGTTTCATCATCTAACTATTTGCTAGCATCAATTTTGTCGTTCAAATATTCTTATGTGTCAAATCATCCTTCAACTATTTAGCAGCATTGATTTTGTCCTTGAACCATTCAATAGTTTCATTTCTATCTCCTACTATTTACAAGCATCATTTTCATCCTTTAACTATTCAATAGCATCACTTTCATTCTTTAACTATTCAAAGCATCACTTTCATCATTCAAACATTCTATAGCTTCAGTTTCGCACTCCAACTATGCATAGCATCAAATTCATCCTTTTACTATTTAGTAGCCTAAAATTCACCCCTTCAACTATTTAATAGCAACAATGTCATCCTGGCCCCAAATATGTAACTAGCTACAAGTTCATCCTTCATCTATTCAATAGCATCAATTTAGTCTTTCAACTATTCAGTACCGTCCATTTCCTCCTCCAACTATTCTATGGAGTCAATTCCGTCCAATTATTCTTTACCACCAATTTTTTCTTCCATCTATTCTATAATGTCAATTTCATCCTCCAACTAATCCAAACAAATAAGTGAATGAACTATTGCAAACTATTGAAAACGTGAATACTTTGTCTCAAACTACTGGCATATACTCATGATATCATCACAATTCATGAGTATAGTTGGAATATAGTTGTATGCGAACATAACCCAAACTAAAAATATTGTTGTATTTTGTCGAATTCACTAATTAAATTAATTTATTCCTCGAGTTCAAATCAATGCAAATTAGTTAAATCAATTCACCATATTTTTATGTGAATCTCAATAAATATTAACATAGTAAATCATCTAAGAATTCAATTAAAGACCACAACAATAATAAAAGTATATCTATACTATTATCTAATTATTTATTTTATCACATGGTCTAAATTTATAACGTACATCTCAGTTTGTTCAATTCACAAGTCATGAATTGGTAATCAAGTAATTCAACCATCATGAAAAGATGTAAAATTAATATATAAAATAATTAACTACTTGATATTAAAGGTTTAAATTTATGTTACATCATTAGTCAAGAAGAAGATATTTGAATACACCACTGAAATTAAAGAAAAAAATGGAAATAAAAAAGTTAACATCTTGCACCAAGAATATGCATTTTCTTCTTTTGCATTTCGATCTCTACTTGCAAGTTAGTTTTACGAATTTGGATTGAAGACCAAATTGTCAATATTACTTCCACAACACTCAACAGTTTTCATGTTGGTCCTCCTCTAGTTCGAAAAATGTGTAAATTAGTCCCCATACTTTTCATAAATTGAATTTAGCCCCTGTTTGTCATCCATTTTCTCCTATTCTTTCCCAATATTTTTTTATAGTACTCATTTTCAACCACACATATTTCATTAAAATAATATTACATGTAAATTAAAAATTTTTCCTTCTTTTTTAACCACACATTTCAACATCAATCACTATTTCATAATACATTCTTCCCAAATAATGGGTGACAAACACACCCTTATTCTTGAAACTTCTGAGTTTCCTCTAATTGCTCTTTTAATGCTTCCTATCAATCCCATATCATCTGGTTAGTCTTCAACTGCTTCAAACAATTTCCAGTTAAGCTCAAAATCTTTCCTTTAGCTTCAAGTAACTCGAGGTTCGAGTTTTACTTGTGATGACAATATTTTCACACTAAATTAAACAAAAATCCGCTCAATTTCAAGTTTATAAGCGATGATAAGCATGTAAACGCACTTAATAATACACGTGTTTCATGAATATTACTAGAAATAATTATGAAATGATATTTACGCGTTGTATAAAAAAGAGAAGAATATTGATAAAACTATTATTTGAATGTCGCTACATACCACATTTCAGAACAATACCTATATAAATATAAAAGATGACGAGGGGAATTCCAACAAACTCATTTTTCAAGAAAAAAACAAACACAAGCAGCTCAGAATTCACTTGAAACAATGCATAAACATTATCATCAAACAGGATAGAGATGCGTACAGCCACTGGCTCTTGATTTATTTATGGAGAGAGCGATAGCCCTTTAACTACATTTTTTTTTTTTTTTTTAGTTTATTAAAAGCCAATAAAAACTGCAGGACAATCCTCCAATTGAAAATCGATTATAAGTAGAAAATGTCACTGGGCGGTAATCTCAGATGTATTGCCCTAAACCTGGCTGATCAACAACTCTGGTTTACCTTTCCCTCCTGCAAATAACAGAAAACAAAGAACTTAGTTTTCTATACTAAACCACTTCGTTTAAGAGATTTCACATTTTTCATCAAAACTCTCGTGTTTGAATCGGTAGATTTTTCTTTGTCCTGATAGTAATATTGCAGTAATTGCGTTAAGAGTGAAAGAAAATATACATGTTTGGTATGGCTTAAAAAATTTATAAAAATTTAAGTGAAAGTTTTAACTATGCATCTCATAGGACCTGCAATTTTCAATGACACATTTTATCAACTTTTATTAAAATCTATTAAAGACCTCATTCATTTCTAGCTACACGTAACAATGATTTAATTTCCGTAAGTTAGAGAGTTAAAACTTCGAGAAAAAATACCAATCGAGGTCTCGACATCCTCAGAGACCAACCTTCAATTTTGTAACATCTGTGGCCCCGGTTAACGACTTTCCCTTGTGTTTTATTAATAATATAGTGAAAAGCAAAACCCTCAAGTTTATCTAGCCTCCATTTGGCGCGAGCATGTCAGCAGGCACGGATCCAGCACACGGCGAGCACCGACAGCCGCGCATGCTGGATCCGCTGGGAGAATTTTTTTTTTGGTTGGCTGTAGATTAAAATTATACATTATATTACTCATAATTCACCTATTTCCAGACATATCTTGTATCTCAATTGGTTGGAACTCACATATATATGTTTGAAGTCTTGATTTTGAATCCTTACCGTGGAACTTTTTGTGTAATATTTTTTTCTACAATTTTTACCAAAATTCAATAAGGATGTGGGTCAAAGAGTTTCAAACCTATGACCTTTTACAAGTATTGTTATATACTCAACCACTATGGTATGCCTTGGATTGTGCCATTAATCTTACCAAAATAATATTTGTTAGGTTTTAATGCAAGTATAAAAATCTGAATCCGTGCTCTTCCTTTTAATTATACAAAACTTAGTAATAATGTCATTTGATGAATCCTATTTTTTTTTTTTTATAACATAATTATATATGTTCAATTTGAACAAAATAATTATTATATTTAAATTTTAAGCTTTGTTCGATTCCTATGTTATTCAAAATACATTTTGCTCTCTTCTTTTCATCCACGCGTTCTTCAATAAGATAATATTACACACAAATTTAAAACTTTTATTTGTTTTCAACCATTCATTTTCCATCAACTCACTATTACAAAATGCAATTTTTTACAAAAAATGGATATCAAATGAACTTTTAATATGTTATTGCGGCCCATGGTAGATGGTCAATGACCGTCCATGCTGATTCAAACTCCTAGATTCGCCCCTGGCGCGCGCGCACACACACACACACACACACACACACACACATATATATATATATATATATTAATATTTATATATATATATATATATAGCGTCACCCTAAAAACATTATTTTAAGAGAGAGGCGTGAAACACGTCAAGATCTACAAGCCAAGGAGCCAAATATATATATATATATATATATATATATATTATGTTCAATTATAAGTTGAGTTAAAATTAATTTTGATTTTAACAACAAATTTATAATTACTAATTATTATTAACACATTTCACAAGACTCACTACTCTTCCTCTTTGTAAAATATTTATAAATTTGCCTAACGGAGGCTTAAACAAAAACACTGGGGACTTAGAGAGGGAAAAAAAATAAACAACGAAGAGAGTAAAAGTGACTAGGGTTTCACCTGCTGGGGGAAAAACCTCTGAACAATCAGTATTGGCACAAATGCAGAAACATTCGTCATTAGAGCAACACCCGTTAACAGTATAACCCACTTTTTTTGTGCACTCAGTAGTGCATACATCGTTATAGCAATCTGGCCTACTTTCTGCTGCAATTAGGTTAAGAAATATATGTATATTAGCCTACAAAAGAACGATAAAATTGCAGTTTTTAACTTTTATATTTGAATTTGATCGATAAATATATATATACACACTAAAGAAGTTAATGGTAAAGAAAGTTCAAACCAGTTGTCATGACAAGTGATAGCAGAAGGAAGCCCACTCTAAAAAACCTGATGGAGGATTCCATTAGCAAGCGCTCTCTCTCTATTGTGTGTAAACTATAAGTAAGGTAATGAGAGAGATGCAAATTGGGGGGTGCCATAATGTATGCTATATATAATGTTTGAAGTGTTGCTTTAATGTAATGGGAATAGACAAAATTGATAAGGTGTACCTCATGTAGTATTTGATAGAATTAAATAATAATAGTGAGAAAATGTTTTGTTAAAATTTTGTAAACTTTAACTCTTATCACCCATTCCATGATATCTATAATTTTATCACTTTTTTAACCACATGCAATACATCGATTTTTATCAAAATTTGCTAAATTTTTATTAAGAACTTTGTCAAATGACCCATAAATATTTAATTTAAGAGAGTCAAAAAGGATATGAACTTTATTGTTTATGAGAAGGCCGGATGTTTTTAATATTTTGAATACCTTTTTACATACTAGTCAAACGTGATTCTAAAATACTTTATATGTGATGTAAAAGTAATATTTGATACCAATTTGTTAGAGGATTTGATGAGTTTAAGATGAATTAATAAAAATAAAATTTATAAGAAAATTGGATTCAAATTGTACTCTCAAAACTCAATTTCCATTATACAATTTATTTTTTTAATTTTTTTGGAATACTATAAATGAGCAATCTTTTTATATTACATTTATTACATAAAAAATAATTGTTAATACATAAATTTAAACACTCATTAAAATTTCTAGATACATGAATATGAATATTTATCAAGTGAAATTTTATTGAATTTAGGTTAATATAAATTTTAATTAATTGAGAATTAATTACACAAATTTCACAAATGACAATAATTATGTAGTATTTATTACATATTGAAAAATGAAAAATAAGATATTATTGAAATAATTGAATTGTAGAGGATTATAATTTTTGAAAAAATGATTCTCCCTTAATATGATATTTTAATATATTACAGACTAGTAATACTATTTAACATTAATGGAATTACAAATTAATCTACATGACATTAAAATGAGTTTTTTTTCTTTTTTTTTTTTGGGGGAAAATGAGTTTTTAAATAATGATTTTTTTTGAAAAATATGTGATTAAAAAGTAGGATTTTTTTTTAAATTTACATGTAAAATATTTTATTGTGAAAATGTGTAGTTAAAAAATGAGTTTGAGAAAAAAAAATTTATTTTAATAGTTGTCAAACATGGTCTAAATAATATGAAATGAGAGATAATTATATAAATTACACAATTCTATCTTTAATTGAGCATGTAACATTGTGTCGCCTGTTTGGTCGTTGTAACACCATTAATGTAAGTAAAATGATTCAGCGTGATTGTTCTCTTAAATGGAACTAATAATACAAATGCTAATTTTTAATTTTTAAAATTAGTATTGTCCTATGCTGTTAATTTTTCTTGTAATATCATAATTATTACGTAAGACAAAGATACAATACTAAGTCTTTGTTTGGTCAAGATTAAAATCAAATTTTTAGCATGTCGTGATAAAAATTGATGAAATATATGATTGTAAAGTTGTGAAATCCATAAAAGATGTTATCACAATTAATTGTTCACTTTGATTTTGATAAAAATTCAAATTTTAATTTGTATAGGGCTAAACATGTCCAACCATATATTGAATAAAATTATTAATTTTTCATATTCTAACTATTCATTATTATATTATTTAACCTTTCTTGAAAAATTTATAATTGATCCAATTTAGGGAAAATTATAGTTTTAGTAGCAAGTATGTCATCATCAACTTAGAATTTTAACTATAGCAATCTCCAATCTTTTATTTTTGTGTCACTCAACTCAAAAATGGACAATTTTACCTTTATCTTAATTAAAAATAGATAAATAAAAATCAAGTTTAACTAAAAATATAATTATTTTATTATCTTTAATTCAATAAAAAAAATACATAGTTCATCGACCATTATCTTTTATTTTATTAACCTTTTCGTTAATTATTTAAGCCCCTATTTGGTTTAGATCAAAAAATCAAAAAAAAAATTTGGGTAAATTTTGTTAAAACTTGATGAAATATATGGTTGAAATGTCGTGAATATCATAAAATATATAATTAAAATACTTGTTGACTTTAACTTAAATTTTCATTAACTTTTTAATTGAACCAAACATGGACTAATTGTTGCCAGACATAATAGTAACATTGAACTTATAATAAATATTTAATTTTTAATTAGTCAAAAGGATGAAATGGCCGGAATCGAGGCTTCCAAAATATCAGACAATAAATTTAAAGCTTGTTTGGCGCAATTTTTGGGAGAAAATCATTTGTTTGAAGAATGCAATTGAAATAATTCAAGAAAAACTTAATTTTTAAAAATTCATTTTCATTAGGTTGAAACCCATTTTTAATATTTCCTATTATTTTAAGACTACCTAACCACATGTTTTTTACAATAATGCTAAAAAGAATTCACAATGTTTAAATATTGTTTCTCTCTTGGGATTTATGCTCTATTTAACAATTTATTATGATTTGATCTTATCGTTATGTCATATCAAATCTTACTGCTTGTTTGAGATAATTTAAAAAATGGAATAATGCTTCTTAAAAATATTGGTAATAGAACATTAATTTAAGTATGACTGTGACGGACTCAACAAAAAATTGAACTATATGACTAATTTAGCTGTTTTCATTAATTCTTTGCATAATTTGCTAATATTTTTATTAAAATCTTTATCAAACAACCTTATATAATATAAATTTAAAACTATTAGATGATTAATTTATATTTTTTTATTAATGACCTACCAAATATCGTGGATCATATGACACACTAATATACTCTTTTATAAATTTATTTTTATTAATAGATTGATGTAATATAGGCTAATTCGTTCTTGACATAAGTTAAGCCTAAATGAATAAAAGATAATTTTATTATTTATGAAGGGTGTTAGGTGACCTCGATTTGTCTGGTGTGCATCGTATTTTGTGATGCATCGTGTTGTGTGATATGGTGGGGCGTCAAAGCATGGGACTTTCCCGTCGTTTAGTATCATTTGGGTAGCGTGCAAGATACCTGGAGTCAGTGGAAAGGATTGAGTTAATTGTTTCAATTATCACTGAATTTAGATCCATATTTTTTATTGATCACTGAATTTTAAAATATCGAGTTTTGAATACTGAACTTAGGTCCATATCTTTGATTGACCACTAAAATTTAAAATGTTGAGTTTTGGTTACTGAACTTTGAAAAATGTCAAGTTTTAGTCATTGAATTTAGGTCTATGTTTTCGATTGTTTACTGAAATTTAAAATATCGAGTTTTGACCACAGATTTTTGAAAAATATTGTACATTACTCACTGAACTTTGAAAAATATAGTACACTACACACAGAACTTTGAAAAAATGTTGTACATTATTCACTGTAAACTCGATATTTTTCAAAGTTCAACAGTTATAACGTAAGACATATTCTAAAATTCAATGGTCAAAACTCGACATTTTAAAATTCAGTGAGCAATCTAAGACATGAACCTAAGTTCAGTGAACAATCGAATATGTTGATCTAAGTTCAGTGATCAAAACTCGACATTTTAAACTTTAATGACCAATCAAAGATATAGACCTAAGATCAGTGACCAAAACTTGACATTTTTCAAAATTCAGTGATCAAATTTAAAGTTCAGTGGCCAATCAAAAATATTGACCTAAGTTCAGTGACCATTGGAACAATTAACTCGAAAAAAAATTTGTTCTGAAAGTTATGTTTGACAACTTTATTTTCAAAATTTTTAAATATTAATTTTTAATTATAAATTCACACAATAAAATATTTTCTACTAAAATTCAAAATTTTTTCTATTATTTAACCATACGTTCTTTTAAAATTAATGTTCAAAACTCGTGTTTTTCCAAATAATGATTGTCAAACAGGACTAAGGAATCATATATTAGGTTTAATGTAGCCCCCATTTGGCCCCATTAAATTTTATTATATTACATTCTATTTTTCTCTATTCTAATTTTAACCACACAATCTTCCATAAATTAGTATTACACGTAAATCGAAAAATTTTCCTTCTTTTTCAACTACTCATTTTCCAAAAAAATAATATTCTACCCATTTTCATTTTCTTCTAGAAAATGGGGGCTAAACGAGTGCATAATTAGTGATTCTATGAACAAAAAGGATCAAATTGAAAATATTTAAAAGTCAAGAAGTTAGGTGCAATTTTGTATAGTTGTGTTAGATGGGTTAGGGTTCAAGCTCGGAATAAGGAAAGAAGAGCCATCGTAATTTCGTTTACCTCTTGTCAACACACTGCTTGAGCAACAAAAACAGAATGGGAAAAAGTTGCTAGCTTATCGCTACGATGTCGTTCGAGTGAAACACCGTCGCTTGCTTTTCACTGGGTTGTCGCTCGAACGACAGTGTTTACTAGAAAACCCTAATTTGCGATTCTCGAGAATTTTAATAGGACCATACTACCCAAAACCTCTATTATATAAAATACATGCGTCCATTTTCACGAAAAACCTTTGATTGAGCATTATGAGAAAACACCTATGCTATTCCTCATTGTTCAATCCATTGATTCTTGAGACTTGCAATTGAGAAACATCAAAACCCATCAATCAAATACCAAATACCCGTACTTACAGAGTATCTATTGAAGGTTAAAGATTAAGGAAGGTGATCAGAGTTTCGGTTGTTGGAGAACAAGGTATTCTCAAGATAGACAAAATCATAAAGTCGAGAGTTGGAGTAGGAGTACGCAATCCAGGAGGGCTTTGGGAATTACAGCCAAGAGGTCAAAAAGTATTTGTATTGGTCAAGTTTAGCAGTACTGTAAGTTGATCTGTTTTTAATGAATTCATACTAGTTTGGGCCCAGAGTTTTTAATCTCGTCATCAAATATCATGTGTTATTTATTTTTCAGCAATTTATTATACTGCGGCAATTAACATAAGGTAGATTACATGTGAATTTATCTAGATTAATTAATAACAATGACTTGTTGCAATTATTAATTAATTTGTTTAAATTTCGCGTAAATACCTATTCACCCCCTCTATATGTTAGTTGGATCGAACTCCATAATTTTCATCATATAATCTCTTTTGAATTATGTCATTTGTATACCTTTTTCTTTACATCATCCATGTTATCAATAATTGATTGAATGAAAAACTGTTTTATTTTCAAATTGTCCAATGGTGTAAAGACATTTGATAATGTTTAAAAGATGATATAAAATAGAATGTACAACTACGAATGTCAACGAGCCGAGTCAAGCAGACTCGCGAGCCGAAATTCAAGACTCGGGTAAAATGATCGAACTTTTTTTCCAGGCGTGAGTTGGGCCAAGCAAAAGCTCGACAAGAAAAATTAGGCTCGACCCGAGCTTTCGGCTTGAGCCCTTCCGAGTTGAGCCGGGCACGCTCGATTTTTGTTTTGGTTTTTTTTTTCTTTTTTTTTTTTTAAATATGAAAAAGGCAGCTTCTACTGTCTTAATTTTTTTTATTATATAAATATAGGCTCATGAGCTCGAGTCGGTTAGCCACACAGACCGGCTAGAGCTTTGCCCGACACTCCAAAATGGGGCTCGACTTGAGCCTCGACTCAGTTCTCCTGAGCCTTGAGCAGGGCGGCTCGAGCTTTTTTTCGAGTCGAGCCACGGGTGATTTGAGCCAACGAACCCGATTGTCATCTTTATATGCAAGTATTATTGATCATCTTTTCGTTTATATATTTATGTAGTGTGTTCACAATATATTTCTTTCAATTTTAAAATCCACCGCAAGTGTACGGTTCGTTAACAAGTAGTAAAATGGACTATGAGTCCAAGTATCATTCCCACGAGGATTGAATTAGCTCTAATTAGACTAATGTGACCTTAACCGAATCTAATTGAATGAAAATTTGGTTTAAATGTGAAAAGCCCTAATTTTGGAAGAAACCCCCAATTTGAAACCCTAATTTCGAAATTCCCCTAATTAAATGACTCGACAACTCAATTAAAATGTAAATATGCAATGTTGTAAATTAAATTGTAGAAATAAGTTGAAATAAAATCATTGGGATATCGAATCCCCATTTGATTTCTATAAACCCTAATTTCACAAATCCAATTAATCAATGGAAAATTGTCAATTCAATGTTCCTACGCCTATCTAATATACTCTCTCGATATATATTAGATCTATTTCTGCATGTCATCAGCCTATATTTCTATGGATGATATAACATACAAAAGCGCATGAAATTCTATGAACAATTACCGAACTGCATAAAGCATAGGGGTATATTTCTATCCCCTATCGGACCCTATGTCAATTTATATATATCGAGTCTATTCTACTTCTTTCGAATGTAAAGAATAAACCATCACAATCACATAATAAATGGCCAATAAATCATGGATTCAATCAAAACAATATAAATTTACATCACAATCACATAATAAATGGCCAATAAATCATGGATTCAATCAAAACAATATAAATCAAACAATTTATTCCAAAGATAATTTATATTAAACTCATGAAATATAGGAATTTATAAGAAAATCAAAGGTTCATCGACTCCCAATGAAATCAAAAATTAGCCTATCATGTTTTGAAGAAAGTTACAAAAATTGAATAAAGGAGAAGACATCACCCTATTATAATTGATGCTTGAAATCTTCAATCTTGATGAAATCCTCCTTCTTCCTGCATAAATTATTGGATCTTGATGTTATTGTGTGCCTCTTTGCTCCCAAAATCGTGTACTCTTCTTCTGGACGTGTTTTAGGGTATATATAGCGTGTCCAAATTAGGTTAAAAAATAGTTGGAATCGAAAAAGGAAACTGCAGAAACGCCCCGAATTTACACCTATGCGACCGCATAGAAGGATCCTATGCGGTCGCATAGGTCATTTGAAATTTACAAATTTTTCCCTGCATCCATCTATGCGACCGCATAGATGGTTACACTATGCGGTCGCATAGATATACCCAATTATGCAGTCCTTACATTTTGGTCCCTGAACTTCCTTGTTGCTTCTCTTGACTTCTTTCTTCGATTTCTTCATCTTTTCAACAAATTTTATCTTCCAATTGATGATTGACACCATCAAATCTCATGCCACTCATTCGGCACATCTTTTGAGTATTTGCACCTTTAGTCCTCCATCTTTCAATTGTCTTCAATTCAGTCCCTTTTCACTTCTTTCTTCTTCCAACTGTTTTGCTTTGTCATTGAGCTCATACTTGGCATGTTTTTACTCTCATTTTGCATTTAGCTCAACTTCTCAATATTTGCACCTTTGGTCCTCGAACTATCAATTTGTTGCGTTTTAGTCCTTCTTCGGCTCTTTTCTCCTGAATTCCACAATTTCCATTGAAATACCTACATTGCATGAATTTAATAGGATTAAGCCACAATTCAACCATTTTATCCATGTTTAAGTCATGTTTGTGAACCAAATAAGTGTGTAAAAACATACTTATCATAGTGCAATAGACATAAGGTGCTATAAGACGACAAAATCAAGCATCATATTTTACCAGTGTAAACGTAAAAATGTGCTTCTATATTTTTATTATAATTATTTTATAATAATTAAATAAAAATAACCAAAGTCAAATATCTACTTACCTGGCTCATGTTTAGTGTAGATGATGATGATGATTATTATTTATTTATTTATTTATTATTATTATTATTATTATTTTTGATAATGCGTGGGTGAAAAAATGATGGTTTATTTCATGAAATGTGTGATTAAATTTTATTGTTGACCTCGACTTGAAATTTTTATCAAATTTTGATCTAAACCAAACATGGGCTTAATAATTTCTCTGACTAGATAATTTTTAAACTCCATAGAACTAGACAATTGAAAATTCAGCTCTGGTTTGGTCCCCATTACATTACATTTTACTTTTCTGTATCCTATTTTCAACCACACAAGCTTTCATAAAATAATATTACAGGTAAATCGAAATTTTTTTCTTCTTTTTCAACCATTCATTTGTTTGTTTTTGTTTTTTTTTTTTTAGGGAAACACTATTTACTTATTTTCATTTCAAAAAATAGGGGCCAATCAGGTGCTCGTATAAATCCTTCTAAGAGCAATTAGGTTCAAGAAATTGCTAAAAAAAGGGGAAAAAAATTAAATAAAAGAATTGTGCCTTTTGACACCTTGGCTTGTAATAGGCAGTCAAAAGAAGAATAGATCGTGTTTTTTTTGTTGTTAAGCGCTGCTTCAATGCACTTAGAAAACACGAATATATTATCACCCCATGAGGAAAAAGACTTCGATCAATCGTCAGAACTTTTTCTATAATTTTGGAACATGAACGAAATGTCTTTTACTTTATTAATCTATTTAAAATAACTAGTCAAAGTTGAATGTACATTGCAAGTTTTTTTAAAATACTTTATAAGTGATATAAAAGTAATATTGAATACCAATTTTTGAAGGATTTGATGAGTCTCAAACGAATTTAAAAAAATAAAATTTAGCATAGAAATTCAAGAGAAGAAACTTATACTCAAAGTGTACTCTCAAAACTCAATTTTTATGACTCATATTTTTTGTAATGATGAAATACTATAAATGAACAATCTTTTTGTATTACAGTTAATACATAAAAATTAATTGTTAATACACACCCATTAAAATTTTCAGATATATGAGTATAAATAAATTTATCTATAATAACTCTAAATTTATGTAATTCATGATTCATCAAGTGAATTTATTGAATTTATATTAATGTGAATGTTAATTAATTGAGAATTAATAACACAAATTTCATAAATGACAATAATTTTATAATACTTATTACATATCGAAAAACGAAAAGTGAAGTACTATTGAAATAATTAAATTTTAGGAAAGTTAAAATCGTCCAAAAAATTATTCTTCATTGATATAATATAGAGTCTTGTGCAACTGTGCCTCCTTGCTAGTTTTGGATTCTATTGCCCTCGGGACATAACTCAGTGGTGCAAAGGATAAGAGTGAGGTTATCTCACGCCTTACTGACAGCGGCAGTGTGGGGGTTCGATTCTTGAGACATGAAATTGGACTCCTTGTAGGCGCAGTGTACAAGCAACTGTTATTTCCTGGTCTGTTGGGACACATTTTACAATTTACTTCCCTCACAAAGTTCTAGAGCAGGGGCGGGGCGGTGGGGTCCTTTAAGGTTGGAGTTCAACCTTCTTTTTTTTTGGATTGTGTTAACAGATTATTATATTTTTAAATTATTTATTAGTTCATTTTGACTTCCTTCTCAACTGGGCACAATTCAATCAAATCATATCTATATGGTCGAGGTCCGGCAAAATACCACTACTCAAAGTAGCCTCTTAAAAGAAAAAGAAAAATGTGTATTAGGTTCAATTATAAGCAGAAATTTTTTTCCTTCTTCTTTCTCTTATATTTAAGTGGATCAAAAGATTATGTTTTTATCACTCGAATTATTTTGTTCTCAATTGCAATTAATGCATGACGGTAACTTGGGTGAAGTGACTAGAAGTCTGAATCGACTAGTGTTGAAGAATTAATTGATGAATCGTAATTAAGGATGAAATACCACTCCAACTCAAAAGCTAATCGGGTCTTTTCAAAATGTGTCAAGGCAAAATAGTTAACTAGACATCTCAAAGTAGGCCAACTTAGCAGTTTGATTATTCATTTCGAATTGTGATTGCATTTCATGACATAGTTACTGAAATTAGCTTCCAATCCTCGTCCTCTGTAATTGAATGCAATAAAATAAAGCATTATTATTTTGCTGAATTGTCATAGACTTAAGAGTGGAAATTTGTGACTTTAGAAGGCAGACTTGGATTTTGTCCGAAGTTATGCTCCCACTGTTAGTTTTTGTCTGAAAATGTAAAATTCTGCCGAATCAATCCATGTTGCACAATAAATTAACGCAACTAATTATATTATATAGCTTAAAGAAAGAATAAATGTGACACTAGGGACTCTTAATCACTAATAATTTGATTCTTTGATTAGAAAGCAGAGGTGGCCCTGACTATAGGCGAGGTAAGCGATCGCCTAAGGCCCCATTTTGACGAGGGCCCCGAATTCTATAAAATTAATTAGCTAATTGAAAAAAAAATGAAAATTATATTAATGAAATTATTTAAAAGAGAATTGTCGTATGCAAATAAAAGATATTAATAAAAATTAAGAATACAAAAATCTAAAAAAAAATTTACAAATGACATAAAATTTATATTTATTCATCTTTCAAACAGCATTTTTCTTTTTGTTAATCAAACAAAAAATCTTGGATTTTTTTTTTTTTGTCTCTTCAAATTCCACTTCAACTGTCACCTACCATTATTTTTTTGTTAAACCCAACACAAAATAAATTTTCTCTTTCTTTGAAGTAAACTTTTGGACGGATGAAAATAACAATTGGCAAACAAGTCTCTTGACTTTTCAGTTTTCTCACACCCAGTCGTTGGACTCACTGTCAGTCTGCCATGGCATTGCTTGACATGTTTTCTTCTCCAATTCCATTATCTTCAAAGAATCGGGTCCTGTGATAGATCACATGACAATCCAAAGGTAGGCTATTATATTTAGTTTTATTTATTTATTTTTTTGTTAGATTTGTTGAGTCTGTCACACAATTGCTTGAGCTTGACCATCCCAGCCGAGTGAACCCGACTAAGAACGATATGACCGGAAAGTGGGTTTGAAAAATTATGACCGAGGACGAGCCACGAGCGGGAAGTTTGCAAGTTTGCATCTGTTTTTTTGCCTCTTTTGCCGGTCAAATATTTCACTGCTATTTGGCCAATGATGCATAAAAAGACAAAAAAAGAAAAAATAATAAAAAAAATCTTTCACTGCTATTTGGTTTATTGTTTACAATCCAAAGGAAGGAGGACCGAAACCAAAAAACTGACATAGTGGATTAGTGGTTTATAGGTTGTTTGTGCAGCAGTAGCCTCAGTACCCCGTTCTCGATTTCAACATATTTAATTACCGTTTGTAGACTTGTAGTCCCCCATATTTAATTTAGCTTCTCATAAGTCATAATTATTATTGGTTTATAATCATATTAACATTCTTCAACTCAACATTATTTTGCAGTCAGCAATACTTTGATGCTCGTACAAGCAGTCAAGCACTTAGCAAAAATGGCGTGGAAAACCGAAAACTTGAAATAAATGGAGTTCTTATACTTCCTCTAAGTGAAAACCTCTCACCAGATTTTATTGTTCCTCACTTCCTCTACTAATTTAAAATTTAATCTTGTGTTGATTTTGTGTTTTGTATTGCTTTAATATGTCTACTAGAAAGTATTTGTCTGGACATGAAAAAAGAAAAAAGAAAAAAAAACTGAAAAATTTATTCGATCTCAAGTAGGAGCTATGGACAAGTTTTTTTGGTAGTAATATTAATAATAAAAGAGAAAGTCCGATGAAAGATTTGGTTGTTGAGGAATTTGAAAATGAAAAGGTTCAAAGTGAGGATAATACGACCAAAGAGCAGGAAATTTTAGTAGATCATGAGCAAGAAAATATGGAGGAATTTGAAAAATGTGTACCGTTGCATTACAACATTAGTGATCCAGGGAATTGGAAAAATGTTGATCAAAACTTGATAGATTTGTTAGTGAAAAGAGGTCCACTTAGGGAGGATAGTTTTACTTTTCCAAAAGATTCAGAAAATAGACATTTCTCTTCTACATATTATATTCGACATTTAGCAAATGGTGAGAAGAGTGATAGAAAATGGTTGGTCTACTCAATTTCGTTGGATAAAGTATTTTGCTTTTGTTGTAAGTTGTTTAAGCAAGAAGGAAACAATATTCAATTAGCCAATGAAGGGATCAATGATTGGAAAAATCTTAGTTTTAGGCTTAAAAGTCATGAAACTAGTAATGGACACATGCATAACATGAGAAGATGGATTGAGTTAGAAAGGAGATTGCAACAAAATGTAACTATTGATAAAGCTGTGCAAGATCTAATCAACAAAGATAGAGAACATTGGAGAGAAGTTTTTGTGAGGATAGTTTCTATTGTTAGCTTTTTATGTAAGAACAATCTAGCATTTCGGGGGACTAATGAGAAAATTTACGAAAAAGATAATGGGAATTTTTTAGGTTTAATTGAAATGATTGCAGAGTTCGATCCAATTTTGAGAGAACACATTCGTCGTATTCAAGAAAAAGAAATTCATTATCATTACCGTAGTCACAAAATTCAAAATGAATTCATATTCATGTTGGCTGGAGAAATCAAAACTGCAATTATTAAAAACGTTAGAGAAGCAAAATATTTTTCAATTATAATTGATTGTACTCTAGATATAAGTCATGAAGAACAAATGTCTCTCATAATACGGTATGTAGATGTCATAGCAACTCCAATGAAAGTACAAGAGTATTTTTTGGGATTCCTTAAGGTGGATGACACTTCGGGGCAAGGACTATTTGTTGAATTATTAGATATTTTGAAAAAACTTGAACTGAATATTGGGGATCTAAGAGGACATGGTTATGATAATGGTTCTAACATGAAAGGGAAGCATAAAGGTTTACAGAAAAGAGTACTAGAAATAAATCCAAGGGCATTTTACACACCATGTGGTTGTCATAGCCTTAATCTTGCACTTTGTGATATGGTAAATTCTTGTATAAAGGCTAAATCTTTTTTTGGAATTGTACAATGCATATATATATTGTTTTCATCTTCTACGAAGCGATGGAAAATTTTTCAAGACAATGTGAAGGGTCTGACGCTTAAGCCACTATTACAAACACGTTGGGAAAGTCAAGTCGAAAGTGTTAAAGCAATAAGATTTCAAGCACTAGAAATAAAGGCTGCTTTAAAACACTTGGTGGAAACGTGTGATGATCCTAAGACATATAGAGATGCTCAAAGCTTACTTTTTGACATTATGGATTTTGAATTCTTGTTTGGCATGGTTACATGGTACAATACATTGTCTGCTATTAATAGAGTAAGCAAAATATTGCAAAGTGAAGACATATCTATTGATGCTGCGATTAGTCACATGAAAGCACTTATTTCATTTTTTGAAGCATATAGAGAAACTGGATTTGAATCCGACAAAATTACTGCTAAAGAAATTGCTGATCAAATGGAAGTTGAACCTACATTTCATGAAAAACGTATTATTCATAGAAAGAAGCACTTCGATGAAAATGTTAATGATGAGATAACACATTCACCTGAAGAATCATTTAGATTTGATTATTTCTTGTACATAGTTGATCAAGCTCTTTCTTCGCTTAAGTTAAGATTTGAACAATTTCAAAAATATGAAAATACTTTTGGGTTTTTGTTTGATTTAAAAAAATTGCAGAATGCAGATGATAGTTGTTTGAAGTGTTGGTGTTATAAGCTTGAAGAATTTTTACACACGACATGGATTCTGACATTGATGGATCAGAGTTATTTTCTGAGCTACAAATTGTGAGAAATAGTTTGCCAGAAGAGACAAAAAAGGCGATTGAAGTGTTGGACTACATAAAAATGATGGATTGTTTCCCAAACATATGGATTGCTTATAGAATATTATTGACTATACCAGTTACGGTTGCATCTACGGAAAGGAGCTTCTCAAAGTTGAAGTTGATAAAATCCTATCTTCGATCAACAATGTCACAAGAAAGATTGAATGGCTTGGCTATGGTATCTATTGAAAAAGAAGTTCTAAAACAAATTGATTGTAATTATATATATATATATATATATATATATATATATAACACACACACACATCTATATATATATAGGGGCCCCATATTTGAAATTGGCATAAGGCCCCCAAAATATCAAGGCCGGCTCTGTTAGAAAGACTGCAACTTTGTTCCTGTACTATGGTTAACTTTGTGTCATTGCATAGGTCGAACCTAAATCTGTACTTGTAATCGAGAGATAGTTGTTTAGACACATGGACTGTCAACACTATATTTCGGGGTTTTCAATGAAAATAAGCAATTTGCGTATACTTACACAGCCAAATGAAGTGTCAAGACTTATTTATATCACCATAAAATGTAACCCTTTATCCAACAGTGGGAATAGTGCCAAGTGTCATCATCTGGCAGAATGCCACTTATAAAGTCTCGTTTCCATAATATGTTTAAGGGGCTGAAAATATGAGAGCATCAATACCACAGTTCGAGTCACAACAATCTCCACCTTGTTACCATATTTTCAGGTTTAGTGCAACCAGGAGACAATATTACTTTCACCTTTCATTTGCTCCAAGTACCTGCAAGTTATCACATAGAATCAATAGATAATGTCTTCAAACAATTTTTAAATTTGTTCAAAGGTATTATCTTTGTCCGCATATCAGATGGGTTATACCGTGTAAGTACTTAAACAAATTTTCAAAACACCTTTTGAAATAATGTCTTTAATAAAATGATACTTAACGTCTATGTTTTTAGTCCTATCATGATACATGAAGTTTTTACTAAGATGTATATCACTTTGATTTTCATAATATAATGTTGCATTTTCATCAACAAAACCAATCTCCTTTAGTAAACCACTTAGTCATATTCCTTCTTTAAAAGTATCAGAAGCAGCAATGTATTCGGCAGTAGAAGATAAAGTTACAATCTTTTGTAATTGTGATTTCCAACTGACTATTGTACCACATAAGCTGAAAAAGTATGATGAAGTTGATTTTCTATTATTCTTGTTTCCAGTAAAGTCAGAATTAGTAAATCCCTTTAAAGTTATCCCTTCTTTGTTCATTTTAACACAAGACCCAGGTTTGCAGTACTCTTTAAGTATCTCAAGAGCCATTTTAAAGTAATCCAATGTTCTTCCCCAGGGTTATTCATAAACCTACTCAATATGCTAATACTAAAAGCAAGATCAGGTCTAGTACATACCATCAAGTACATCATAGAACCAATAACATTAGCAAAAGGTACTTTTGACATTTTATCAGATTTTTCAAAAGTTTTGGGACAGAGATTAGAGGTAAGCTTAAAATGATTAGCAAGAGGCAGAGACACAGATTTACAGTCAAACATGTTGAATTTTTTCAAAACGTCCTTATAAATTTGCATGCTAAGAATCTTTTTAGCATTTCCAAGATCTTTCATGTCAAATTCAGATTTAACTTGTTGCTTAATATATTCAATTTTGCAAGTAGCATGTCATCCACATAAAGTACAAGATAGAGAGAATGTTTACCTTCTTTACCTCTACAATACAAATATGTATCATAATTGCTTCTTTGCAAACCAAGTTTTAATACAAAAGAATCAAATCTTTTGTACCACTGCCTAAAAGCCTATTTTAGGCCACACAGCGACTTCTTTAACAGGCACACAATATTTTCAGGATTACCTTTCACAAACCCAACAGGCTGTTTCATATAAATTGTTTCTTCTAGATCACCATAAAGGAAGGCATTTTTAACATCTAACTGGTCAAGTTCCCAACCAAATTGAGCAACTAAAGCAAGCAAACATCTGATTGTAGTGTATTTTTCTATAGGAGAAATTATTTCAGTGTGATCTATACCTTCTTTTTGTGTAAATCCCTTTGCTACTAATCTAACCTTATATTTTACACTATTATTTCCTCCCTCCCCTTCTTTTGTCTTATAAATCCATTTACAATCTATAAGTTTTTGACCTTTTAGCTTCTTAACTAATTTTCAAGTTTTATTTTTAAGAAGTGAACTCATTTCATCTTCCATAGCTGCCATCCAATGCTTAGAATTTTTGCAATTTATGGCATCATCATAAGTGTTAGGCTCATTTTCAATTTGTTCTTGACAGGTGGTCTAATCTGCCTTCTTTCCCTATCACTAGTTAATTGATATTCATCAATAGGAAAATTAGGGGTTTCAGGCTGGTCATTAGGGTCATCATGCAGATTATTTTTAGCTTCATTTTCAACATCATTCTCTGCAATAATTGTTTATGGTACAACAAATGCAGGGGTTTTTGCTTCAATTTTAGGAGGCTCCACCTCAATTTGAACATCATCAGAAGTCAGATTTTGTTTTCCTTCTAGACAAGGCATAAGTGATTCATTAAAGACGACATCTCTCCTAACAATCACCCTATACCCATTCTCACTTTTAACCCACAATCTATATCCTTTCACATTTTCACCATAACATAAGAAAACACATTTAAGTGATCTAGGTTCTAATTTTTCAATATTTTGGTGTGCATAAGAAGCACATCCAAAGGTTTTTAAGTGTGAATAATCAACAGAAGTTTTAGTCTACACAAATTCAGGTACCTTAAAGTTTAGGGCAGAAGTGAGTGTTCTATTAACCAGCTATGCAGCTGTTTTTGCAGCTTCACCCCAAAATATTTTTGGCAAACCAAAACTTAATAATATGCATCTAACTTCACATCAATGAATGACACATGTTATCTAGATCTTAGATTAGATATTTCCTAGACGAATTTGGACTAATTGTACAAATAGTCCCAATGTATTGAGAATATGTGAATTTAGGATTATCGTTTGAATTATGATGCTTATCCTTCCTGTCACTTGTAATCTAATTTCACCATAAAAATTGTCTCTGCCTTGCACATGCCTTATTTCTTAAAACCAATTTTGTCCGTACATTATTCACTAATAATTAAATGTAAGAAGAGAAAGAAACAAAATAAAGACTTTTCTTCATCTAAAATGCCAAAAAAAAATGATAAAAGGAAAAATAAAATTTTGTCTTCTTCGTCTCACAAAAACAATTGCAACCGACATACAGAACCAGAACCCTATCTTTCGCTTGAACTAACCTCTCTTGCCATATTTCCCCTCTCTAGATTTTCAAGCTCAATTATCAAAACACTAATCCCAAATGATAATTTCCCAGAAATTGCAAACACAACGTATCAATTTTAAATCTTGTAGAAGGGTGGTTTCTTTGTCAGTTGAATAAATTGGGCCGTAAGCAAAAAATCTTACATGAGAGAACTGTATCAAAATTAGGTTTGAAATCATTGGTTTGGTGTCATGTCAACAGTCTACATGTAAATGTCAAAATTTTAATTGAAACTAAACATGATCGGTTATTTTTTTTTAAAGTATATATATATTTTCAAAATCGGTTTAAAATGAACATGGATGAGACGATAAATTACCATCTTAGATATGATGTTTTCTCAAACTATATAAATGGTTTGGTTTAACTTTGAATTTCTCTCAAGTTGTTTTAAACCGTTTGATTAAAACATGCCAGAAACCTCTCAAAATGGGACCTGAATGAGTAGCATTTTGCAGTTCTAAACTGTGAAAGCAATCTAGTGAGGTTTTTGTTCATATGTCCCATAAATTTGTGGATAAAAAAGTAATTAAAAGTTTAAAAACAGTTTATAAACATTGTCTAAGCATAAGAAAAGAGTGAGAGAAGCATGTTGATTAGGGAAATACCTAGAATCTGTATGGAAAAAAAATTTCACCAAGAAATAAGGCATTTGCAAGGCACATACCATTATGGATGGCATCTAATTAAAAGGATCATTTTTGCAGTATAAGATTCAAATGGGACGAATTGTTGGATAGATGATGGACATATAAGGGATTTTGGTACTCGAGTTAATATGTTTACCTTTCAGGATGTTATATAAAAGGACATCTTAGCCTTGTTTTCATATGATTGTGCGTATTGTATTAGGGTTTCCTTTGGCTCTTCGTTTTTCTCCCTGTCTATTATTCAATCTTTGTAAAATCTTAAGCGGATTTCTTTGATGTACTTAGTGTATAATTTGTGAGATTGATTGATGTCCACCGTGGTGAAATTTATATGTGAGGTGAGAGTAAATTATTGAGGAAATCCCTGATTTCTTCATACATTTGTATTACACTGTTCTTGACTGATTTTAGTATACCTGAGCTATATCTACTTGTAGATGTTCAACTAGTGAGTAGCGTTTAAAGCACTTGAACATTCGGACCCCTTAGTGGCTAAAAATTCCTTAGTGTTGAATCTTTAATTCCTACTATTTATTTTGCTGCAAATGATTGGTAATTCATTTTATTTTATTTTTTGTGACCAACAAATGTTATCGGAGTTGTTCTTCAAAAGGGGGTAAGGATTTTGTGATTTCTTCAAACCTAGTTTTCAAAAGCATTGCTAAACTGGTAAATCGTTTTGATTTCTGAAATATTTGTAAAAACAAATTTTGTTTTTTGAAAGGAAAATTGTTGGTCTACCTTTGATTCAACTTTTGGTTGGATCTTCTTGAGACTCTGTGTTTTTCTAGGTGAGATCAAAAAGATCTTGAACGATATATTGGCATTCATGAGGCTTCTTAAAATTTCCTCTATAAAATCATTTAACTCACTTTGATATGTAAAATCTTGTGTTTGTCACTGACATCTGGCAATTCCTTTGATAACTCACTATTGAGTTGTGATGGTTTTCGTAACTTGTTCTGGTTACTAATGAGTTGACTTGACTCACTCTGATTCCTACTGCTTTCTTGACTCACTAAGTTCTAATGAGTCACTATGACTTGTTGGCTTTCTTCATACAATTTGGGGATTTTGGTTCCTATCTAATATTCTTTAATCATTCCCTTCATTCCGAAACTTTTAAGTTTCAGACTCTAGTATTCTCTCTCTTAATATTTTACGTTTTTGTTGTTCAAATACTCTATATTGTCTAAATTTGAATTGGCTATTAAGGTAAGAGATTTGTCTTTATTGAATATATCCTATGAGGATCAGGGAGTTGGGTCACTGAGATTAGTGTCTATGAAAGACAAGAATTAGATAAGATAGCTTGAAGCTTTATTTTCCTTTACTTATCTAATAGTGTGATAATAAAAATTCGGGAAACTACCACAACTAAAACACCACGGGCAAAGTTAGAAACTGTTTACCTAATTAAGACAATACCAAATAAGTGTTATCTCTTGAGACAATTCTATAACATTAGGTTTGATTCCTCCTCTAGCCTAGAAGAAAACATTGATAAGTTCACAAAGTTAATTCAAGATTTAACTACCGTGATGAAAAATTATCTGATGATCAACAAGTTGTTGCCCATTAAATTCCTTAAGTGATAAATATAGGAAGATAAATAAGCCTTAGAATATGGGAGAGAGAATTTTACAGTTGATATTATATTCTGAGCTCAAAGGTATAGAAAACTTGAATTAAAATCTGAATTTAGAGATTCTAAGAGTGGTGAAGGGCTGAATATGAAAGAGAAATTGAACTAAAAAGAGACATCGAACCAAAATAAGAGAAATAATGTCAGCACCAATAACTCTTTATAAGAAAGAAAACTCCAAAATCTCAAGTTCAAAGATAAGAACAAGAAGTAAGGCTAACCTAAGAATAAAGTTAAGCAATGTTATAACGGTGGAAAGATTGGTCATTTCATATAAGATTGTTTTAAGAAACCTTATGATATGAAAGATTAATCCAATTCTGATAGGTTTGCAGCAAGAACTGTAGTCAAAAGAAACTAAAAATAATAGGTTTTGGACTCTGGTTGCACTTTTAACATGTGTCCCATAAAAGAACGGTTCACTAAATTTATTGACTTAAATGGTGGACAAGTTCCCATGTGAAATGACATGAGTTGTTAGATAAAAAGGAATTGGAAAGTTTAATCTTTTATTGAAAACTAGTTTCATTCTTGAATTGGCTAAGGCGAAGTACGTGCCTGACCTACAAAGGAATCTAATTTCCTTAGAAGAATTAGATAATGAATCTAATATAAGAATTCATAAAGGATTTACCAAAATAACTCTTGATGACAAGGAGGTAACATTCTCTCTCAAAGTCAATGGAATTTACACACTACGGCTTGAATTTTTGTCGGAAACAACTCCACAGTTCTAAATTCTAATTTTGACAGGTCTATATTACATTGAAAAACTTAAGTTTTGTGAATAACGGCTTGTTGAAAAACAAAATAAACTGCCTTTCAAAACTGGGATTCATAAGTCCATTTATACTATTATTAACATGGTGATCTTTGGAGTTAATAAAAAATTGTTAATTAATCGGACCCTGGCAGGCAATTTCCGTGCAACTATGTTTTCTGGGCGGTTGTGGTGTCACGTGTCCCACGTTGGCATTCCCACTATCCCCACGTTCTGAGTGGGGGTCTTTATCTTCCCGCCTGGAGGTTATACCCGTGTTAACTGCCATGGAACCTAGTCAATTTACTAGAGGTTTTATGGCTAAGTGTTTGGGTTGGCAATTTCATGCCCGTTGAAGGCCTCGCGTAGTAGTAGAGCACTCTTGGGAGGTCGACGGCTTTACGTAGTGGTAGAGTGCCCCCTGGGGGTTGTGGTAGAGCGCCTCAAGGGTATTTGTAGAGCGCTCTTGGGGAGAGCGCCTCCCGAGGGTTGTGGTAGAGCGCCCCCCGGGGGTATTGGTAGAGCGCTCCTGGGGTGTCGACGGCTTTGCATAGTGGTAGAGTGTCTCCAGAGGTCGATGGCCTCGAGTCGAAGTGCAGTGATCCATTTTGCTTGTACGTCGAGGGTGGCCTCTTCTACCAACCTATATCATTAGCACCCTATCCCTTGTCAATGTTTTAGGCGAGGGGTAGCAATTTTCTTTATCTGGGTTGGCTTAATTTTTTTTTAATACATATAAATGATAAATGAGTAGTTCGTATTAGCAAGTCGAGTAATGCAATCGAAATCAAGTAGCAATTTTAATGTACACATGGCACCCCATCAATGGTCCTAATGTTGGAGGGAATTTTCCCCCCAAAAAGTTTGAATTCTTGTGTTTATAAAAGGAGGTGATTTTTACTTCAAAGAATCACTTTCATTTTTCCTCAACATCCTAGGCTTTCTTCCTTCTAAGGTAATTTTCTCTCCTTTTTAATCTCAAGTCTTTCTTTGAATTTCTCTTCATCTTTTTTTGTTGCCATGTATAAAACAATTCTTTCTTCTCTTTCCAATGAGAGTAGCGATGAGGGGCCGATTGATGTCGAAAAAAATTCGGCCGACTGGTCGGACGATCGGTCTGGCGTGGCCGGTCGACCAACCAGCTTGCTGGTCGATTGACTAGCTGATCGACCGACCAGCCCCCCGTTGCGCATCCGAGCGATCGGTCGGGAGTTTGACTGGTCGAAGTCCTTCGGCTTCTCTTCCTTCATCCGATGGGCTTCCATTTGAGTCTGATAGCCAAAACCTTTCAGTTGATTCTCAAGCCTTTATTTCAAATTTCCCCAAGGGACATGTTGGCTCTACCAAATCTCCAAATCAAAACTTAGAAATCAAGCGAGATCCGGCTGGCGAGATCGTCCCCCTTGAGATTCCAAAAAGTTTTAGCTTCTATAATTCTCCGCTTAAGTTAGAGAAATGTCTTGCTAGATATGATTGGGTCGACAATTAGATCTATAGAGCCCTCGGGCTCAAAGAGAGGCTCCTCGGGTCCGACCCCCGTAAGATAGCGGTGTATAAGGACATCATGGATGGTGGTTTCCGGTTACCCATCCATCCTTTCTTTGTGTCGATTTTCAATGAGTTTCATATTACTCCTAGTCAAATAAACCCCAATGCGTGGAGAAAAGCACTCTACTTCTTGTATGTTTGCCTTAGGAGACGAGTTCCACTCTCCATAGACCTCTTTAGGTATCTCTTTGAGATGCACGTGTTAGCTCAGTGCAATGCGTTCGTCTTTTTTACCACTAGAGTTCCGTTGTTGTTTCCTAAGTTCAGGGATTCAAATAGTGGTTGGAAATCTCGATTTTTCTTTGCCCGGCCTTCAGCAGGTCAGTTTCCTTTCAATACCAATTGGCGGCACCCTCAAACTCGCTTTTTTATTAGTCAAGTAGATGCTTCCTCTACTCTAAAAGCTCAAACTCAACAGCTAGTTGATACACCCCTTCTTACACCTAACTTAGGATCGGTCCTGACCATGAGGAACATGTTGATAGTAGGGATGAGTCATCCTACTGGTAGGCTGCTTACATCAATTATTATTATTTTTGACTTGAACATATTTCTTATTTGTGTTTTTTGGAACTAATATATTTGGGTATGTGTATGCAGATATGGATTTTGATTTGGACGAGGTGTTGAGGACCCTGCCGGACGGTGATGAGGGTATCTCTCCCATTGATGGTAAACTCTTGAGCTTTCCCTTCTTTGTTTTACATTCTCACATTCTTTTGTTTTGTTGTTTGACCAGCCTTACCTTGCATGTACAGGGATGGAATTTGACCTGGAGGGGACCTTAGACTCCATGCCTGAGCGAGAGCATGGAAGTGATCTTGAGCCATGCCCTGCCCCCTTAACGAGGAAAAAGATGGTGGCCCAAAGGGGAAGTCCTCAGGTAGTAGAAGAGACTCCCCAGCCCTCAGACGAGCCTATCGAGGTTGCTCCTACTCCTAGGCCGGGTTCTTCCAGTCATACGCGGGGGGAGCATGAGGGGTCTCTTCCTATTTTCGGGTTTTCTCCCACCCGAGGTTATCCGGAGATGGAGGTACTTAAGTCTTTAGTGACACCCGTACGGACCACGTCGATCGTAGGACGTAGCGCAGACGATATTGAGAGGGCTACGGCTGTCTATCTCCAAAGGGTACGCTTCTAATTCTATGCGTATGTATATACACTTTTTTTTTGCATGGTTATACCACTCGACTCTTATATTGTCTTCTCATCTTTTAGGTGGTGGCCTTACAGACCGGGCTTGCTGAATCGAATCGTCGTCAGGCCTTAGAGTTGAAAACTCTTGCAGAGGAAAAGAAAAAGAAGGCTCATCACTACAAAAAGAAGATATCTTCCTTGAAGATATCTCTTGAGGCGTCGGAGGCTCGAGCCCGCGAGCAGGAGACAAAGAATGATCATTTGTGGTCTGAGTTGGCTCGTGCTCAGGAGGAGGCGGTTGAAAGGTATAAGGCCTCTGCTGGGTACACTAGGGACTTGGAGGCATCTATTGAGCAGTACAAGTCATCGTCTGATTATGCCGGGGCTCTGCGTTCGTACGGGGGGAAGGCGATGGCAGCGTCCATCAAACTGACCAAGTAATGGATATCGACTGAGCATCCTTCCATTAACCCCTCAGGTTTTGAAAAGTTCCTTGCACAGCGCAAGGAGAAGGAGAGTGGGGCGCAATCATCTAGGTCACTTGGTCCTTCACCACGGGGCGGCAGTGATGGTGTTTCCCCTTAGCAGTAGCACCTTTTGTCAGTTCTTCTCCCTTTTTTTGTGTTGCCTTTTATTTCTACATGTAGCATCGTTTCCTACTTGTTCGGGGTGTGGGTAAGACTACATTACATGCTTTTGTATGAATGTTATGTTATCGACGGTCATTAATGTTGAAGTTTGTTTCTCCTAGCATTATTTCTCGCATTCAGCTGTTTGATAGCATGGGTAAATGTCATTTGTCTCGCGTGCGCTAGGCCTTAGCTAATTTTTTGACTTTTCAAAGCTCTCCACCTATCCCCTTGGGCTATGTCGATCATCGAGGGCATGGTCTAGTGATTTAGGACTTTAACCAAACTTTTGATTTCGATGGCTCTCTGCCTAGCCTCTTAGGCTGTGTCAACCGTTGAGGGCGTGGTCTAGCGGTTTAGGGCTTTAATCAAATTTTTGGTTTCGATGGCTCTCTGCCTAGCCTCTTGGGCTATGTCAACAGTCGGGGGCATGGTCTAGCGGTTTAGGACCTTAACCAATTTTTTGGTTTCAATGGCTCTCCGCCTAGCCTCTTGAGCTGTGTCGACCGTTGGGAGCATGGTTAAGCGATTTAGGGCCTTAACCAAATTTTTGGTTTCAATGGCTCTCTGCCTGGCCTCTTGGGCTGTGTCGACCATCGGGGGCATGGTCTAGCGGTTTAGGGCCTTAACCAAATTTTTGGTTTCAATGGCTCTCCGCCTAGCCTCTTGGGCTATGTCAACCGTCGGGGCCATGGTCTAGCGGTTTAGGGCCTTAACCAAATTTTTGGTTTCAATGGCTCTCCACCTAGCCTTTTGGACTATGTCGACCACATGTCTTCATGGGATGAGCATGGAGATTCAAGATTCCTATTAGCATAAAAAATTCTTGGATTTGTGAGCTTAGTAAGCGCACCGAGACGTCCCAGCTAGGCTGGCCCTTCCGTAGCGCCCTCATCATCTGCCACTGCCAAGGTCTTTCATTGAATAAGATAAAATATTACAACTAAGGGCGCCTTCGTGAGGCGTTACACAGAGAGAATAAACGATGCAACCTATTCTACTGTATTTACAAAAGCGTAACCTGTGCACCTATTTCGAAATCTACTGGTAATACATTTTGAGGCGTTCTGTGTTCCACAGCCTACCTAGTGGCCTTTCTTTCATATCTTTCAAGCTGTAAGCTCCCTTTCCCAGCCTGCGGATTACTTCGTATGGGCCTTCCTAGTTTGGACCAAGCTTTGGTGGGGGGTGTCTTGCCGCTGCTGCATCTTTTGGCACGAGATCTCCTGACTGGAAGACTCTTGGCTTTACTCTTCGGTTGAAGTACTCGACGGCTCTTCGTTTATAAGCCATAATTCTTATTGCCGCCTTCTCTCTTACCTCTTCAAGAATGTCGAGTTCTCCCCTAGTCGTTGCGTCATCGGGCTACTTGACTTTCATCCTGCCTGTCTCACTTAAGATCTCAACTGGAACCACAGCCTCCATCCCAAAGACGGTGTCTTCCCGGTTGGCTCTCGGGGAGTTGTGTGATATGCCCATAGCACATTGGGCAACTCATCTGCCCAAAGCTCTTTCTTCTTTTCAAGCCTTGTCTTCAGATCCCATAGTATGGTTCGGTTGGTCACTTCGACCTGTCCATTTGACTGTGGATGAGTGACTGAAGTCATCCTGTGGTCTATGTGGTAGCTTGTGCAGAAGGCTCTAAAACTGTGATTGTCGAATTGTTTGCCATTATCTCTAATAACCACTCTGGGTATGCCAAACCTACATATAATATTTTTTCAGATGAATCCTTGCACCTTTGTATTTGTGATGGTGGCTAAGGGCTCAACCTCCACCCACTTAGTAAAGTAGTCTATGGTGACTAACAGGAACTTCATTTGTCCTTTAGTTAGGGGCAGAGGCCTCAGGATGTCCATTCTCCATTGGAAGAAGGGACACACCCCAAAAATTGCTGTCTGTTGCTCGGCTGGAACATGGATCAGATTTGCATGGCGTTGACATGCATCGCACTTCCTCACCAACTCCTTAGCGTCTTCCTTCATACTAGGCCAATAATATCCTTGTCAAAGCGTCTTAAACGCAAGGGCGGTCGCCCCTTGGTGGTTGCCACAAATTCCTGCATGTATCTCGACTAGCACCTCCTGCCCTTCTGTCGATCGCAAACATTTCAAATATGGCATTGTGAGACCTCGCTTATAAAGTAGTCCGTCGATTATGGCAAACGATGCTGTTGGACTTTTAGCTTTCTTGCTGTGAATGCATCTTCCGGCAACTTGTTCTTTGTGAGATATTCAACCAAAGGGTCCATCCAACTCTCCCGTTGCTCTACATTCACAATATCGACCGTGCGTTGGATACTAGGTCGCCGCAAGATTTGCACGCTCGCTGTGTAAGGCAGACATTTGGGGTTTATGGATGCAAGCTTAGCCAGTGCGTCCGCCCGCTCATTGTTTTTTCGGGGGACCTTTGTTATTTTGAACCTGGTGAACCCCTTCTGCAAGTTTTTGACCTCCATTAAATATGCTGCCATCTTTCCGTCTTTTGCTTCGAATTTCCCCGTCACTTGCCCGATTATCAACTGAGAGTCACTGCAAATCTCTACTGAAGCAACCTCGAGTCTGGCTGCCAGTCCTAAACCCGTGATTACTGCCTCAAACTCAGCATCATTATTTGTAGCTGGGAATTCAAAACGCAGCGAGTATTCCAACTCTTCACCATTTGGACCTACCATTATGATCCCCTGGACCCCTCATCGTTCGAAGATCCATCCACATAAATTTTCCAATCTGCTTGTTCCCCCGACGGGTGCTCGGGCGAAATGGTGAGCTCAGCGATGAAGTCTGCTAAAGCCTGTGCCTTAATAGCCGTCCTTGGCCTGAATTCAATATCAAACTCACTTAACTCAATTGCCCATTTCAACATCCTCCCAGAGGTCTCTGGTCGATGTAGGATCTTCTTGATAGGTTGGTCGATCATTACTTGCACCGTGTGAGATTGAAAGTAAGGCCTCAGCTTCCTAACTGCGACAATTAATGCAAACACTAGCTACTCTGCCAAGCTGTCTCCTACCTCTACGCCCCTCAATACTTGGCTCACATAATAGACCGGTTTTTTTGCCTTTGCGAACTCTTTCACTAGCACCGTGCTGATTGCCCTTGGTGAGACTGCCAAGTAGAAACACAACACGTCCCTGGGGCATGGGCTGGTCAAGATCGGGGGCTCCTGTAATGACTGCTTCAAGCTCTTAAGTGACTCTTCACATTCCCGGGTCCACTCGAAGTTGGAGGAACCCCCTATGGCCTTGAAAAAGTGGGAGCATATGTCTACCGTCCAGCTCATGTAACGATTTAAAGCGGCTACCCGCCCTATTAGCCTCTGGACCTTCTTCCTACTGGTAGGGCTTTTCATTTCTAGGATTGCCTGAATTTTGTCCGGGTTCACTTCGATGCCTCTTTGTGTGATCATGAAGCCTAGGAATTTTCCTTCTGCAGTACTAAAAACACACTTCTCTGGATTGAACCTTAATTTGTTTTGTCGAACAACGTCAAACACTCTTTGCAAACAGGCCACATGGTCATAAGCCTTAGTGCTCTTAACCACCATATCATCAACAGAAGCCTCTACAACATCTCCGATCAAACCATGAAAGACTTTGTTCACCATCCTCTGATAAGTCGCCCCGACATTTTTCAAACTGAATGGTATGGCCATGTAGCAGTACATGCCAAAGTCTGTGATAGATGACGTCTTCTCTTGGTCTGACTCTGCCATTGAAATTTGATGATATCCGGAAAATGCATCCAGATAGCTGAGCCTCTCATGACCCGATGTAGCGTCTACCAGTTGATCTATCCTGGGAAGCGGGTATGAGTCTTTTAGGCATACCTTGTTCAACCCAATATAATCTACACACATGCGCCATTTTCCATTTGACTTCCTCACAAGTACAATGTTTTCCAACCACTCGGGGTATTGCACCTCTCGAATGAAACCCGCATGTAGCAATTTTTCTACCTCTGCTCTGGCTGCGACCTGCCTCTCTGGGGTAAGATTTCTTTTTTTCTGCTTCACTGGCTTAGCCCCCGGTAGGACACCGAGGCAGTGCTGCACGAGGATCGGGCTAATACCTGGGACGTCCTTCGGGCCCCAAGCAAACACGTCCAAGTTACCGGCTAGACACTTGGCCAATTCTTCCTTCTCTTCGGATTCTAAACCTGTTCCAACACTAAACTCCCGTCCCTTGGCTATAAAGATTTTTTCAATCATATCGAGCGACTCGATCCGTCCCCTTGGGAGTTCCACATCCAGCATCATGATTGGTGGTGAGCCTTTGGCCTGTATACTATCCACATAGCATTTTCTTGATGCGTGCTAGTCCATTCGCACGCTCTCAACTCCTCTGCTAGTTGGGAACTTCATGATTTGATGGTATGTCGATGGGACAGCACTAGCTACGTTTAGCAATGGCCGGCCGTAGATGGCGTTGTAGGCTATGGGGGTCTTGACAACCAAGAAATTAGTCACAATCACCACTGTCGCTGGGTTTGTGCCTAGCGTAACTGGGAGCTCTACAGTTCCCTCCGGTATCACTATTACCCCTCCAAAGCCTTGTAGAGGGGTAGTCACCATCTTCAACTTTTCTTGGGGGATTTTTAGACCTAAGAAGGCATCCCAGGTGAGGACATTTGCCGCACTTCCTCGGTTGACAAGCACCCTCTTCATGTCAAAATCTGCTATATCGCCTACTATCACTAAAGCATCATTGTGGGGATGCGTTATACCGATCAAGTCCTCTTCATCGAAAGTAATGCTCTGGTTGAACCTTGCTTTTTCTGGATAGAGTAGACCTCTACGGAACGCGCATAACTCTTCCTAGCTGAATTCGAGTCGCCACCCGATGCTACTCTCCCAATGATCATGTTTATCACTCCTGGCCTTGGTGGGGGTATTTCTTCGAGCCTTTGTCTGTCCCTGTCATTTTTTAATACTTGGCCAATAGTCCCCGTCTTAGCAGGCTCTCAATTTCTTCCTTGAACTGTAGACATTCTTCTGTATCGTGTCCGTAATCTTTGTGAAAATGGCAGTACTTACTTTGATTTCTCTTGCTGGAGGAAATCAGCATTGGTTTAGGCCATTCGAGCTCTTTCATGTGCTGTATCTCTATTAATAACTTCGTACGTGGGATGTTCAAAGGGGTGGGTGCCTTGGCCTCCTCTCGCTTCTGCTTAACCGACCGATCTTGGGCATAACCCTTGTTCATGCGTTCATTCTTCGGCTTATTCTTATCAGTGTGCCGTCGCTCACCATACGCTTTTCGCTTATGTGCTTTCGTCTCCCATCCGTCCCTGTGATTTTTAGTCACTTTCCCCGCTTCCTCCGCATCGACATACTTATCTCTCTTCTTCAATAGGTCATGCATTGACTCTGGGGGATTTTTGGAGAGTGATATTTTAAAAGCTCGATTTCGCGTTCCGTTCATCAAGGTAGTAACCACTATGGACATTTGCATGTTTTTTATGCCAAGAGTAGCCCAGCTAAACCTAGGCAAGTATTCCTGCAATGACTCGTCTTTCTCCTGTATGACCTGCATCAACCCAATGGCTGTCTTCGTCTTCCTCTTGCTGCTTAGAAAGTAAGCCACAAAGCTCCTGGAGAGCTCATCAAATATCTTAATAGACCGTGGGGCCAAGGTTGCTACCCAATCCCTGGCCTCCCTCCTGAGTGTGGGGGGGAAGGACCAGCACATCACAGCGTCCGGGGCGGCATAAAGTTTCATCAAGTCTACAAAGGTCCGCAAGTGGTCAAGCGAATCTGTGACTTTGTCATATGCTTCTATCATGGGCTGCTTGAAGCCTTTAGGCAAGGGGATCGTCATGATCTTAGAGGCGAACGGGTCTTCCTCCAAAACCATCTGCCTCCGTCTATCCTTTCTCTTGGACCACTCATCATTTATCTTCTGGGCCATGATTTCTTCCATCTTTTGTTCCAGGTCCACTATGGCTTGCGGGGGCTGCTGAGCTATGACCACTAGGGGCCCCGCGCCTCCCGTCCCCTACAGAGGGATGGGTGGAACAACCTCGGGTGGCGCTTGAGGCGGTTGCTAGTTCGTCGCTTCCGTCAGACTCAATGGAGGGACTGTGTCTCTCTGCACTGGTTTTGCAAGAGCACCATCATTTTTGCCATTTGAGTCTCCAAAGCGCTGAATTGATTCTACGTCACATACTGTGGAGGCGACGGTGGCTCGTGACCCCTTGCAATTGACTCCGATTCCGTCTCTGCTGTATTTCCAACCAAACGAGTATCACTCCTTGTTCGTCTTCTTGACATAGCTTTTTAGTTCAAATGATTCCCACAGATGGCGCCAATGAAATGGTTGTGGAAAAATACCCTTCTATCTACTTAGTGGCGTTTGATGTTCCGACTACTCCGTCAAGTGTTTGTGACTTGAAAAATGAAGGCGGGGCTTCCTCCCCCGTTTTACGTCCGCACGTGAGAATTAGTTTTTAGACTTGCAATTGGAAATCAGATAGCTAAAAAGATTAAGAGAGAGAGAGAGAGAGAGAGAGAGAGAGAGCCCTTTACCTGTGTCACATCCGGGGTATTTATAGATATTGGGAGCTGGATAACCGCTGGACAGTTGTGGTGTCACGTGTCCCACGTTGGCATTCCCACTACCCCCATGTTCTGAGTGGGGGGTCTTTATCTTCCCGCCTTGAGGTTATACCCGTGTTAACTGCCATGGAATCTAGTCAATTTACTAGAGGTTTTATGGCTAACTGTTTGGGTTGGCAATTCCATGCCCGTTGAAGGCCTCGCGTAGTGGTAGAGCACTCCTTAGGGGTCGACGGCTTTGCGTAGTGGTAGAGCGCCCCCTGGGGGTTGTGGTAGAGCGTCCTCGGGGTATTGGTAGAGCGCCCCCAGGGGTATTGGTAGAGCGCTCCTAGGGGGTCGACGGCTTTGCGTAGTGGTAGAGTGTCTCCAGGGGTCGATGGCCTCGCGTCGAAGTGCAGTGATCCATCTTGCTTGTACATCGAGGGTGGCCTCTTCTACCAACCTATATCATACTTAATGGATTTAAATTCTTTCTACTTATAATAGTAGATGATTTCTCAAAAAAAAATATGAATTTTTCTATTAAAGGCTAAATCTGATACTTTTTTGTATTTCAAGCAATGAAAATTTTGCTAGTAGCATGCATCAACTGATTAATGGATCCAATATAGATTTTGTGACAAAGCACAAGGCCATAATTAGTTTAACTGACAATTATACATTAAGAAAAGGGTAATTATATTCACCCTACAGTTTTTGTTAGCTGCATCACATTTTAATTGCAAATAAGGTCCCCAATTTTTGTTCCTTTTTCGCACTTTTATCCCCTATTTTTTCCTTGCATTCTTATCTTTTATAATTAATACATCTCGTCTTTGATATCGATTTCTGTCCAGATATTCTGTTAGTGTGTGGGGAGTATATTTTGTTGAACTTTTGTTTTTGTTATTTATCTTACTTATTAAAAAAAATGAGGGGCAAATAAGACTTCTTACTCCTCGTAACTAGGGGTGGGGGCGGGTTAGAGAATCGAACCGAACCGAAATTTTTGGGTATCTAGTAAATGGAACCGTCGGGTCCAAATATAATTATGGAACCGTTCGGGTTCGGTTCCGTTCCGTTCGGTTCTGTACTATAATTAAATTTTTTAACATTTATAACAACATTATATAAATACAACTAATGATACATTCAATAGTTTTGGAATGTCGGAGACTAGTAAACTACCTTTTTCAAATGATCGCTACGATCAAAGCTTCGGGCAAATAAGACTTCTTACTCCTCGTAAGTCGTAACGGATTTTTTGGCCATCATTAGGGAGAAAATGTGTTAATTAAAGAAGGTTGAGGATCAAAATACGAAGAAAAAAGTTGAGTATGCAAGTGCAAGAATGAGCAAAAGTTAGACGTTTCATTGCAATTAAAATATGGTGCATTGTAACAAAACTGTGGTGTGAATATAATTACCTTAAGAAAACCTTGATTGCTCTCATATATTATTTGTTGTTCTACCAAATTGAGAGATCGCCCCATAAGTGGACTGATTCTTGTTTAGGGACAATGGGCGCCTTTAGATTTAAGAAAAGTAACTGTTCCAGTCATAGTATTCAGCATTATCTTTATACTTTTAACTTGGAATGTAGATATCATCAGTTGAAACTTAAAACTGTTCCAGTGTCGGGAATATATTATTTCGATTATTTGTTCGTGCTAAATATGCAGTTTAATCTTGCTCAAATTTTATTTATTTTATTTTCTCTTTCGTGGTCAGGCTGATATTAGATCCAAAGCTTGCCTTCAGAAGCATGGCTCAAGCTAGCTCGATCGTGGACTTGTCTGCGGTGGCACGTCAGGAGAAGTGTCTCCAAAACATTCATCTTACACAGTATATAAGCTGGGATTTTTTAATTTGTAGATTAAATTTAATTTGTCAATATTTTCAAAAATTTGTCCTGTATTCAATAGTATTCATAAAGAAAAAGTTGTTAAAATCTTATCTATTGTAATGTCATAACCTGTTTACCACTGCATACCAAACATGCATCAAAGAGGTAGACGAATTAGACACCAACTATCCTTCAGTTGTTAGGAACATCAACATGTCATCTTATGGCTTCAAATATACTTACTATTCCTCCGTCATTGTACCCTTAAGAGGTGGGGCTCTACGCCATGTCCTTTTTGTTTAACTGTATTCTTATAATCTTCTAGTGGGGATTTTGATTTGAAAATTATAAACTTTAATCCTATTTCACCCAGAGCAATCAATTTGCTTAATAAATAAATAAATAAAGACAGTAAAGATTTATAGAAGCTCTATTCAATATGAGATTACACCATTTTCGTCACCGTAATAATTTACTATGGAGAAAAAGAGGAAAAATTGTACACCCTATCTTCTCTGGTTTCTCTCTCTTTCATGATGGTGATAAAAAATCTAATGATGCCATTATTTATGAGACAAATTAGAGTAAAATAGAAATTACAAGGACACAATTCCTAAATTATGTTTAATGAAATTTTGGTCTGGGTTCCTATGTCCTTTCCAACCCCCATGGTGACTTCATCACGGATGTAGATCCGCGTATTGGTTCATACGACGACAATAATTAAGCTTCACAACTTTAACGTTACTATCATTCATTCATTCTCTACAAGGACACAATGGCTCGTTCTCTAACGTCAACTCACATTAACTTGTGAACCCATTAACCACTTGTTTATCAAATTTGTTTTGAGACTTGAGAAAGCGCGTAAGGTTTTCAGAAACCGGTCATGGTCTTGACAGGGATTATGGGGGTGGTGGCTTGCAAGGCATGGAGGTGTAATTGGGTTGCTCTTGGCTCGACATGGCTCTTTTTTAGACAGGTATCAAGCCTCAGCATGGGTCGAAAGTAAGTTAAGAGTTACATTTAGCATATTTAGCATCAATTTTCCGAGTCCTAGCACCCTTAAAAAAAAAAAAAAAAAAAAAAGCGATAGGCTCGATCGAGAACCACCCTAAACTCTCCTGTAATAGAAAACAGTTATTTCAAGTAGAAGACTGCAAACCTAAAATTAAACTATGCAAAAAAAGTCCAAATTACACATCCGTACATTGTACATGCAATATTTTATTAACCAAGGAAGGCTAGACATTCATTTATTAAGAGGGATAATGTTACAGGTATCGAAATTTTTTATCAAATTTTTTACCTACTACTCACAACAGGGGTGGGGACCACGGGCCGTCATTTTTAAATTCACGTGGAGCCACCATACATTATCAAGGGGGGCGGGGGGGGGGGGGGGACACCATTCGGTAACCCCCCTCGGTACATATGTATTTGTCCTATTAAGAGGCACATAAGGCTGAAAGCAAGTGTCCGCGGCTATAATCTCCATTTGATCAAGCCACTGGCCAGCCGATGAATGCTTCTGGCTTATTTGCATCAATGATGATATTGATGAAATTAATAATCAAAATTTTTGACAAGAAAATAAGGTAAAATCTTGTCTATTGTGCAAAGCTTTTAAGTACGAGTAGAGGCGTGTCTGTATAGACATATATGGCTGTGTGGAATTATCATTAAGAATACAGTCGGACGTTGCTTAAATATGAAAGTAATAATCAACATATAAAGATTTGAACCACATCTCTTACTACAAGATGGACTATTACAAAGTTCAAAAAAGTTCAAATGAAGAAGAGTTACATATTTTTATTGTCAGTAATTTTCTCAAATGTTTTTCAATATTGTTTACGAGTTGCCATTGAACTTTTCCATTTATTTTCCAATTACCAGAATCTTTTTAAGTTTTTCGAGTTGGCCCTAAGAATCAAAATATTATTTCATCTTTTATTTCGTCACTCATTGTTTTAAAAATTAATGACTTGATGAACTTACCAAAATGTTATTCTACTAGTCCTTTCAATCGCTATGTCATCAAATTCATTAACTTCTAAAACAACAAAGTGAGAAAGTGATGGATGAGAGAACATTTTGAGAGGTTCAATGACAATTTGGATATGGGTATTTAGCTTTTGTTTGGTGGAGATTAATATTAGATTTTTAGTAAAGTTTGATAAAAGTTAAAAAAATGTGATTAAAAAGTTGTGAATCCTATAAAATTTATGATTAAAATTAATTGTTGACTTTAATTTATATTAAAATTTAGATTTTGGGTGATATCATTGATAGGAAGTTGGAAAAATCATTGCTTAATTTATTTCGATACAAGTTCCGACAGTGTAGGTTTTTATCGTATTTTTCAACCCACCAAATTGGTGGATTTTGATTATTTTCCAAAACCTTTTCCAAAAAGATTAAGATTTGGGGTTTGTTCGGTAATGATTACGAGAATTAATTTTTCGGAAAAAAATTCATATCTCAGCCTATTAAGTATACACCAAATCAAATCTCAGATACTAAGTTTCAAAATGCAAAAATCAGGTTTTTATTTTCATTTTTTTTAGTTTTAAATAATAATATTATCAAATTAAATTAATCAACGCATACCTACCCTAACCGTCCCCATCCCACTCACTGACATCCACCCGCCCTTGACATCCCTCCAACCTCCACCTCGTCGACGACTTCTTCAACGACAAACTGATCGTTCTTAGTTCGTCACTGAGTGATGATCAATTCTTTGGTGCTAGGATCGAACAGTAGAGTATAATCTAAAACTGTTTTTTAATTAAAAATTGAAAAATAGCTTCTGATGTAATTTATAGAGCAATTAACTGAGCAAATAATTTGAATTCTCACCATCAAAATTTGGTTATTTGAATTTGTGACCAGTTTGGATAACTAAGGTTGGAGAAATCAATGGCATACGACTAGATTCTTGAATTTGTGACATGTGACGTGTGCACTTTGACCTGTGACCTATAATCTGATCCAATGGTTTGTGACCAAATTTCTTGGATTTGTGATTTGTAACCTAAGACAATGGTCTGTGACCAAATCTCTCGAATATGTGACATGTGCACTTGATGTGTGACCTACGACATAATTCAACAGCCTGTGAACAAATCACTTGAATCTGTTACCCGTGATGTATACACTTTGACATGTGCCCTGTTATATGTGACCTTGACTTGATCCAATGGCAGGTGAACAAATCTCTTCGATCTATGTCTTGAGCTAATGGTTTGTGACCAAATATCTTGAATATGTGACCTGTGACCTATATACTTATGTGTGACCTACAACCTGATTCAATCGCCTGTGAACAAATCTCTTGGATTTGTGACCAAATCTCTTGAATCCGTTACCCGAGAAGCATACACTTTGACGTGTGCCCTGTTATATGTGATCTTGACTTGATCCAATGGCAGGTGAACAAATCTCTTCGATCCGTGTCCTGATCCAAAAGTTCGTGACCAAATTTCCTGTATCTGTGACCCTAACCCTAAGCATTTTGACATATGACCCGTGTACTTTGATAAGTCACATGTTCAAGATATTTGGTCACAAAAACTCAAACTGTGACTTACACACCTTTGTCATCACCACCAGAGGACATTGATCCACCGCTAACATTCCACCACAATCACCACTAGCAACCCAACAACTAAGAAAATTACCAACGACAAAACATAACAAAAACCACTAGAAAATTGTCACCAAACCTTCACAAAAACCACTTCCACTTCCAACCACCACTTCGAGCACCTCATCCCATATCCACCAAAATCAAGACCATCGCTTGCAACAACAAAACCACTACCGCCTACAATACTACCAAAAGAAATACTGCTTCTATTAACACCTGAACGACCGCCGCCATCATCACCCACAATCCACCAAAAACCACATCCACCACCACCATTTCCATAACACCAACAATAATTAGAAGAAAAAAAATCCAGAATAACCCCATATCCGTAAGCAATCGCTTCGATTCAAGGTAAGCCTCTATAAGCGGTGACAACGATCTGAATAATCCCATACCCTAACCTATAAACGGTCGCCTCGATTTGAACGCTGTTGTGCGCGACCTTGTATCAGAGCTCCGATGACAAGTTGCAAGAATAGGAGAGTGAGAGACGAAAGAGAGAGAGTGCGAGTGAGAGAAGAGAGCAAAGAGACTACAATGTTTAGAGAGGAAAGAGACTACAATTCTTAGAGAGAGAGTGCGAGTGAGAGGCGAGAGGAAAGAGATTACAATTCTGGGTTTTATTAATACTGATTTATGCTCAAATAAAGTTAATATCTGATTTTAGAATTCTCATATTTAAATACCTGTAGTGGTATAATTTCCTCTTGATTTTTTAACAGTTAGAGAGAAAAGTGAATTCCACGTATGAGTAAGGAAGTCAAAAATGAAAGCTAGAGTAGTAAAATAACGGACAAAAAATTAATTTTTTGAAGTGAGAAATTGCTACCAAACAGGGGCTTGGCTGGGTTTAAATTTTGATTTTAGTTAACTGTTGGGCTGCGTTATAGTTTAGATTTGGATTCACATGTTGGGCGTCGCTTCAGTTTGGTATGCGTTCACTCACATGGGCTGTAGTTTGGGTATGAGTTCACTATTTCATGGGCTTCAGTTTGGGTTTGGTCACTTTTGGGCTCGGATTCTATTACTATTGGGCTGGGTTTAAATTTGGGTTTAGTTAACTGCTGGGCTGCTTGTACTTTAGATTTGGATTCACCGTGGAGCTTGGCTGCAATTTGGCTTTGTGTTCAGCTTTTGTCCTCCAACAAGTCAATAATTTCCTCCTTCAACTCTTCAATATTGTCAATTTCACTCTCCAACTACTCAGTAGAGTTAATCTCATCCTATGACTGTATATAAGCATCAATTGCATCCGTCGACTATTAAAAAGTATCACTTGCATCCTTGAACTAGTAAATAGCACCAATTTCATCCATCAACTACTCCATCCTCCAACTATTCATAATCATAAATTTTGCTCATTAAGTTTTCAAACACATCTTCGGCTACTCTATGCATCAATTACGTCATTCAAAAATACATAAGAATCACTTTCGTCCTCCAGTTATTCACTAGCATCAATTTTACCTTGAACCATTTAGAAGCATGACTCTTGTTCTCAACTATTTATATGCATCAATTTCCTCTCTAAAATATAAGGAAGCATAACTTTCATCCTCCCGTTATTCACAAGCATCCGTTTTGTCCCTTAACCATTCATTAGCGTCATTATCATCTCCCACTATCGACTATCACGAATTTCGTGGTTTCACTATCCAATGTCGTCAATTTCATCCTTCATCTATTGATAAGCGCCAATGTCATTCTCCAACTATTCCGCATCGTCTCTTTCATCATCTAACTATTTGCTAGCATCAATTTTGTCGTTCAAATATTCTTATGTGTCAAATTCATCCTTCAACTATTTAGTAGCATTGATTTTGTCCTTGAACCATTCAATAGTTTCATTTCTATCTCCTACTATTTACAAGCATCGTTTTTATCCTTTAACTATCCAATAGCATGAATTTCATTCTTTAACTATTCAAAGCGCCAATTTCATCATTCAAACATACCATAGCTTTGGTTTCGCACTCCAACGATGCATAGCATCAAATTCATCCTTTTACTATTTAGTAGCCTAAAATTCACCCTCCAACTATTTAATAGAATCAATGTCATCCCCCGATAATGTAACTAGCTACAAGTTCATCCTCCATCTATTCAATAGCATCAATTTAGTCTTTCGACTATTCAATACCGTCCATTTCCTCCTCCAACTATTCTATGGAGTCAATTCCGTCCAATTTTTCTTTATCACCAATTTTTTCTTCCATCTATTCTATAATGTCAATTTCATCCTCCAACTAATCCAAACAAATAAATGAATGAACTATTACAAACTATTGGCAACGTGAAAACTTTGTCGCAAACTACTGGCATGTACTCATGATATCATCACAATTCATGAATATAGTTGGAATATAGTTGTATGTGAACATGACCCAAATTAAAAACCTTGTATTCTGTCGAATTTACTAATTAAATTAATTTAATCCTCTAGAGTTCAAATCAATGCTAATTAGTTAAGTCAATTCACCATATTTTTATGTGAATCTGAATAAATCTTAACGCATTAAATCATCTAAGAATTCAATTAAAGACCGCAATAATAATAGAAATATATCTATACTATTTTTCGAATTACTAATTTTATCACATGGTCTAAATTTGTAACTTACATCTCAGTTTGTTCAATTCACAAGTCATGAATTAGTAATCAAGTAATTCAAGCCTTATGAAAAGATGTAAAATTAATATATAAAATAATTAACTACTTGATATTGAAGGTTTAAATTTATGTTACATCATTAGTCAAGAAAAAGATTTTTGAATACACCACTGGATTTAAAAATAAAATAAAATAAAAATTGAACATCTTGCAAAAAGAATCTGCATTTTCCTCTTTTTTTATTTTATTTTATTTTATTTTAACAAATTTGGATTGAAGACCAAATTGTCAATATTGCTTCCGCAACGCTCAACAGTTTTCATGTTGGTCCTCCTTTAGTTCGAAAAATGTGTAAATTAGACCCCCAAACTTTTCATAAATTGAATTTATACTTGAAACTTATGAATTTCCTCTAATTGTTCTTTTAATGCTTCCCATTCCATATCATCGAAAAATGTGTAAATTAGTCCCCAAACTTTTCATAAATTGAATTTATACTTGAAACTTATGAATTTCCTCTAATTGTTCTTTAAATGCTTCCTATCAATCCCCATATCATCATGTTAGTCTTCAACTGCTTCAAACAATTTCCAGTTAAGCTCGAAATCTTTCCTTTAGCTTCAAGTGCTCGAAATCTTTCCTTTAGCTTCAAGTACCTCCGCGTTCAAGTTTTACTTGTGATGACCATATTTTCGCATTAAATTAAGCAAAAATCCGCTTAATTTCAAGTTTATAAGTGAGGATTAGCGTGTAAACACACTCACTAATACACGTGTTTCACGATAATGAATAATACTAGACATAATTATGAAATGATTTTTACGCATGGTGTATAAAATAGAGAAGAATACTAATAAAACTATTATTTGAACAGTTATGGTACAAGTACAAGAAAAACTTGACAGAATTTTTATAAATCAATACTTCACAATTTTTCATTGGTTTTGGATCCAAATATGACAGAAAATGCACCATATAAGTACTATGGATCCAGTGAATTATTCCCCGTATTCCTTATTTGAATGGTGCTACATAACACATACCAGAACAATGCATATATAAATATAAAAAATTACGAGGGTAGGAATTCCAACAAACTCATTTTTCAAGAAAAAACAAAGACAAGCAGCACAGAGTTCACTTGGAACAATGCATAAACATTAATATCAAACAGGATAGAGATGCGTACAGCCACTGGCTCTTGATTTATTTATGGAGAGAGCGATAGCCCTTTAACTACATTTTTTTTTTTTGTTTATTAAAAGCCAATAAAAACTGCAGGACAATCCTCCAATTGAAAATCGATTATAAGTAGAAAATGTCACTGGGCAGTAATCTCAGATGTATTGCCCTAAACCTGGCTGATCAACAACTCTGGTTTACCTTTCCCTCCTGCAAATAACAGAAAACAAAGAACTCAGATTTCGATACTAAACCACTTCGTTTAAGAGATTTCACATTTTCATCAAAACTCTCGTGTTTGAATCCGTAGATTTTTCTTTGTCCTGATAGTAATATTTCAGTAACCGCGTTAAGAGTGAAAGAAAATATACATGTTTGGTATGGCTTAAAAATTTTATAAAAATTTAAGTGAAAGTTTTAACTATGCATTTCATAGGACCGCAATTTTTAATGACACGTTTCATCAATTTTTATTAAAATCGATTAAGTTAGAGAGTTAAAACTTCAAGGAAAAAATACCAATCGAGGTCCCAACTAAATATTCGACATCCTCAGAGACCAACCTTTCATTTTTGTAACATCTGTGGCCCCGGTTAACGACTTTCCCTTGTGTTTGATTAATAATATAGTGAAAAACAAAACCCTCGTGTTTATCTAGCCTCCATTTGTGATATATATATATATATATATATATATAAGTTGAGTTAAAATTAATTTTGATTTTAACAACAAATTTATAATTACTAATTATTATTAACACATTTCATGACACTCACTACTCTTCCTCTTTGTAAAATATTTATAAATTTGCCTAATGGAGGCTTAAACAAAAACGCTGGGGACTTAGAGAGGGAAAAAAATAATAAAAAAAAAATAAACGAAGAAAGTATAAGTGACTAGGGTTTCACCTGCTGGGGGAAAAACCTCTGAACAATCAGTAGTGGCACTAATGCAGAAACATTCGTCATTAGAGCAACACCCATTAACAGTATAACCCACTTTTTTTGTGCACTCAGTAGTACACACGTCATTATAGCAATCTGACCGACTTTCTGCTGCAATTAGGTTAAGAAATATATGTATATTAGCCTACAAAGGAAAGATAAAATTGCAGTTTTTAGCTTTTATATTTGAACTTGATCGATAAATATATACACACTAAAGAAGTTCATGTTGAAGAAAGTCGAAACCAGTTGTAGCTTATATATTTTAATTTGATTGATAAATATATATACACACTAAAGAAGTTAATGGTAAAGAAAGTTCAAACCAGTTGTCATGACAAGTGATAGCAGAAGGAAGCCCACTGCAAAAAACCTGATGGAGGATTCCATTAGCAAGCGCTCTCTACTGTGTGTAAACTATAAGAAAGGTAACGAGAGAGATGCAAATTGGGTGGTGCCATAATGTATGCTATATATAATGTTTGAAGTGTTGCTTTAATGGAATAGAAAAATTGATAAGGTGTACCTCTTGTAGTATTTGATAGAATTAAATAATAACAGTGAGAAAATGTTTTTTTAAATTTTTATAAACTTTAACTCTTATCACACATTCCATGATATCTATAAATTTATCACTTTTTTAACCACATGCAACACATCGATTTTTATCATAATTTGCTAAATTTTTATTAAGAGCTTTGTCAAATAACCCATAAATATCAATTTAAGAGAGTCAAAAAGACATGAACTTTATTGTTTATGAGAAAGAATACCTTTTTATATACTAGTAATACTATTTAACATTAATGTTATTACAAATTAGTCCACATAACACTAAAATAAGTTGTTCGTTTTTTCTTTTTTTTTCTTTCTTTTTCTTTTTTTTTTTTAGGTTGCTTGGTTTTGGTGGGGGGGGGGGGGGGGATGAGTTTTAGAATAATGATTTTTCAAAAAATGTGTGATTAAAAAGTAGGAAAAATTTTGAATTTACGAGTAAAATATTTTATTATGAGAATCTGTAATTGAAAATGAATTTGAGAAAAAATAATTTTATTTTAATATTGTTAAACATGGGCTAAATAACATCAAATGAGAGAAACAATCATATAAATCACACAATTCTATCTTTAATTGAGCATATCACATTGTGTAACCTATTTGGGCGTTGTAACACCATTGTGCTAAGTAAAATGATTCAGTGTGATTGTTCTCTTAACTGGAACCAATAATACAAATGCTAATTTTTAATTTATAAAATTAATATTGTCCTATGCTGTTAATTTTTCTTGTAATATCATAAATATTAAGTAAGACAAAATACAGTACAAGTCCTTTTTTAGCAGAGAATAAAATCAAATTTTTAGCATGTTGTGATAAAAATTGATAAAATATATGATTGTAAAGTTGTAAATCCCATAAAATATGTGATTAAAATTAATTTTTGACTTTGATTTTGATAACAAATCAAATTTTAATTTATATCAAACATGGGCTAAACATATCTAGCCATATATAGAACAAAATTATTAATTTTTCATATTCTAACCCTTCATTATTATATTATTTAATCTTTCTAAAAAGAGAATTATAATTGATTTGGTTTAGGGAAAATTATAGTTTTAGTAGCAAGTATGTCATCACCAACTTATAATTTAACTATCGCAATCTCGAATATTTTATTTTTTTTATTGCTCAAGTCAAAAATGGACAATTTTACCTTTATCTTAATTAAAAATGGATCAATAAAAATAAATTTAACTAAAAATATAATTATTTTATTATCTTTAATGTAAGGAAAAAAAAAACATAATTGATCAACCCTTATCTTTTATTTTATTTAACCTTTTTGTTAATTACTTAAGCCCCTATTTGGTTTAGTTCAAAAAGTTATTATTATTATTATTTTTTTTTTTGGTAACTTTTGCTAATCGTTGATAAATGTGGGGTTGAAAAGTTAAAATTAATTGTTAACTTTAACTTAAATTTTCATCTACTTTTTAATTGAACCAAACATGAGCTAATTGTTGTCGAACATAATAATAGTAACATTGAACTTATAATCAATATTGAATTTTAAATTAGTCAAAAGGATGAAACGGTCGAAATTGAGGCTTCCAAAATATCAGGCAACAGATTTAAAGATTGTTTGATGCAGTTTTTTGAAGGAGAAAAAAATTTGTTTGAAGAATGTATGACTAAAATTGAAAAGAGTTGCAAGCTTCATATAACACGCAATTGAAATAATGTTAGAAAAAAATAATTTTTAGAAATTCATTTTCATTAGGTTGAAATCCATTTTTAACATTTCTTATTATTTTAAGACTACCTAACCACATGTTTTTCACGATAATGCAAAAAAGAATTCACAATGTTTAAATATTGGTTCTCCTTGGGGATTTATGCTCTATTTAACTATTTATTATGATTTGATCTTATCTTCATGTTGTATCAAATCTTACTGTTTGTATGAGATAATTTTAAAAAATGGAATAACGCTACTTAAAAATATTGGTAACAGAACATCAATTTAAGTACCCCTATGCGATGGACTCAATGAAAAATTGAACTATATGATTAATTTAATTATTTTTATTAATTATTTTACTAAGTAAGATTTCGAGTAAGTGTTTACATAGTCTTCTTCTGTTCGAAGAAATGATTAAAATTTGCTAAAAATTTTATTAAAATCTTTATCAAACAACTCTATATGATGTAAATTAAAAATTATTAGATTATAAATTTATATTTTTTATTACTGACCTACTAAATATCGTGGATCATATGACACATTGATAAATTTATTTTTATTAATAGATTGATGTAATATAGACATAGCATCCGTTCTTGACATAAGTTAAGCCTAAATGAATAAAAGATAATTTTATTATTATTTATTTAAGAAGGGTGTTAGGTGATCTCAAGATGTCTGGTGTGCACGTGTTTATAGAAACTAGATGCATCGTATTTTGTGATGCACCGAATTGTGTGATGTGGTGCAGCGTCAAAGCATGGGATTTTCCCGTACTCTAGTATCATTTGGGTAGCGTGCGAGATACCTGGAGTCAGTGGAAAGAATTTGTGTGATGTGGTGCAGCGTCAAAAGCATGGAATTTTTTTATTATTATTTTTTTACATATTTATTTTTATTCATAAATTTATATAATAAAATGTTTTATACGTAAATTTAAAAAAATTTCAATTATTTAACCATACTTTACTTTAAAAATCAATATTCAAAACTCTAATTTTTACAAATAATGATTGTCAAACAGGGCTAAGGAATCATATATTAAGTTTTAATGTAATTAGCGATTTTGTGAACAAAAATGATTAAATTGAAAATATGTAAAAATCAAGAAGTTAGGTGCGATTTTGTATAGTTATATTAGATATGTTAGGTTTCAAGCTCGGAATAAGGAAAGAAGAGTCGTCGCAATTTCGCTTGCCTCCCATCAACACTTCGCTTAAACAACAAAAACAGAATGGGCGTTGCTAGCTTATCGTTAGGACATCGTTCGAGCATAACACCATTGCTTGCTTTTTGTTGGGTTGTCGCTCGAACAATAGTGTTTACTAGAAAACCCTAATTTGCAATTCTCGAGAATTTTAATCAGACTATACTACCTAAAACGTCCATTATATAAATACATGCGCCAATTTTCACGAAAAACCTTGGGTTGAACATTATGAGAAAACACCTATACTATTCCTCATTATTCAATCTATTGATTCTTGAGACTTGCAATCGAAAAACATCACAACCCATAAATCAAACACCAAATACCCATACTTACCGAGGATCTGCCGAAAGTTAAAGATCAAAGAA